>NC_143151.1:13561197-13857142 GCF_041381405.1 Jatropha curcas | reverse complement strand
TGTATGCTATAGGCCCCGAACCGGATTTGCCTATGCCAATAATGTCCGTTTTGGTGCCCCTAACCGGATTCGCACCGCACGGTTTAATCATATCCACTCAACGGCCTGTAGCCGGAGTTCCAAACTGTATGGGGCGCAGATCTGCTATTCTATGTCGCGACATAGCCTTATCTACAAGGTTTCTACCTAACCTCAATGGAGCTTAAGATTAGCATGTCAACAATGTAACACAATAGCACATAAATGGTTTCACAACGTCATCGTTCATCATATTGATTTGATTTCACATCATATGAATGCTTGTATGTTGTTTTAATCCATGTTCTTATGTTGTATTTTTGTTGTAAAATGATTGAATGCATGCATGTTGAGCAAAGGAATGTGATTACATAGCAAATGAAAGGCAAAAGAGTGTCACAGCACAAGTCGCGACCGCGTATGTGAAAGTCGCGAGCGCGACTTGTGCATCCTGAGAGTCAGTGTGTTTCTGGCTGAAGTCGCGATCGCGCAGCACAAGTCGCGAGCGCGAGATGAAGTCGCGAGCGCGCTTGTGTGATTCGCGAGCGCGAGATGCGCACACTGAGAGTCAGAGAGCTTCTGGCCAAAGTCGCGACCGCGCATGTGAAAGTCGCGACCGCGAGTTGTGCCATTTGAGAGTCAGAGAGCTACCTGACTCAAGTCGCGAGCGCGCAATAGGAAATCGCGAGCGCGACTTGCTTTCCAGTATGCGCGAGCGCGCGACGTGATTCTGTGCAGTCTGTGTTCTTTTGGCCATAACTCTCAATAGTTAACTCCAAATTGAATGATTCAAAAGCCCATGTAAAGCTAACACAGAAAGGAACAAATAACTCTTCTATGACAATTCCTAATTCCATCATTATATAAAATCAAGATGAAGTTGCTGGTAACATTTCCAGCAAACTCTGTTTCCGCTTCATATATTCATCCCCTGTTTTCACATCATTTCCAATACTTCCACCCAACAACAAGCAACATATCATCTCATTGGCAACACAGCACACAATTTTTCATGCAAAGAACATGGGAAATAACAAGAGATATCAAACCTGTCTTGCCACAAAGCTGGGGCTCTGTTTTAACTTCTCTTTTCTGCTACCTTTGAACTTTCTTCTCCTATACACAAGAATTCTCATAACTCATCTCCAATATAACTCAATTAAAGAGTGAATAACATATAGCTTCAAGGAATTCTACTTACTTGGAGTGGACTTACTGCGTAACTTGCATGAAAAGTGCAAGGAAATGGAAGGGAAACGTAAGAAGAAAATGAAAAACGTGAAAATAGGAAAGTGAAAATGATAGGAACGGGTAGACTCTAGAAGAAATGATTTGGCTGTGTATACTCTCTAATTGGTACCTCAAGTATACAAAGGCTACAACTTACTACCCAAGCTATATGTTTGGAGGCAAACAAGTCCTAAACTTTCCATGCAAATAAGTCCACTTATCATCCATTCTACCCCAACCGGGTTTGGTTCAACCCGAGTCAACTCAAGAGGATGTTACAATTTGTGTCTAAGTCCTTCATAGAAGTTGTAGGTCTATCTCTTAGCTTTCCAACCCATCCTCTTGTGTCCAATTTAGAGATATATAACTCAACTTATGGTTGAAACACCCAAAGTGACTCTGTTTGTGTCGGGCCACATGCATCACTAAATTGAGTGCCCATTTTGACCACTATAATGACAAGATTAGGTTCTGAGTTCTTCATAAAAGTTGTTGCCCTGTGTCTTGAGACTTTCTTCGTTCTAGATTGGTTTCATTTGAATGTTTGGTTAAGTAGGAATTCAATAAATATTGGACTTGGTTCTGCTGAATCAGGTCTGGTCTGTTAGTCTATGTTCCTAGCTTTGTTTTGTTATCTTTCATATTGATCTGGGCTGTGATCCCTTCATAACATTTGTATAATTTTGCTTTATCTTTCTAATGACTCTAATTTCATTCAATTTGGAGACCCATAACTCAAGTTTTCTTTTACAAACCCAGCAAGGGTCAATGTTACTTTTATGCTGAAAATTTTCTATGTTAAGTCATTTTGTTTAAGTATGAGAATTTTTATGAATTACTTAAGTTTCAATTAAGTTTTTATTATGAGAAGACTAAAGAAAATGAATTTTATGAGAAATGTTTTTGGGCTTTAATATACTTGGTGTGGATTTGATGCATGATTTGATTTTATTATGTATGATGAGCATGCTCGGCATTTGATCCCATTATGATAAGAAGCTATGATCATATGCTAGGCACGTGGGTGTCTTATGTTAGGGCGGATGCGCTCTATATGTTATGATAAGGTTGGCGACCTAAGGCCATTATGAATAAGCTATGAAAACTTATCTGCTTCTTTTTCTCCTAAGTGTATGTGAGCCCTTGTAAAATATTTTTAAGGAAGTGAAATAAATGAGATCACATTATGTTAATAACTCTTAGTTTACCATAACTTATTTATGATATCCAATGAGTTTCTAAAGCATGATGTGTTGGTGTACATATGTAATGCATGTTTAAATTTAAGGATTTTATGTATATAAATGATTTTTTAGTATGTTGTCATCACAACATCGGTTTGTTGTGTTTATGAGCACCACTGAGTTTTATACTCAGCGCATTGATTTTATCACGCGCAGGTTGGAGATTGTGCTTGCTGCTTAAAGACCTAAAGAGTAGCATCAGAGCTGAAGAGATATTTTGGTAGTGTATTAGTATTTTATGTAACGAAAAATTATGGCATGTATAAATATTACATTTTTGGGAGATTATATTATTGAATGTATAACTGAATCATCTTGTTGTAAATTATTTTGGTATATATATTGGGAGATAAACTTGGAACTCATTTAATGGTTAGAATATTAGAAGTTGATATGTTTAAATGCATGTATTTAATTGGTGAATATTATAATGTTATTGAGGATATGAAACGATAGAAGTGCTATTGTGTTGTTATTGGAGTTTGATGGGGTTTGGAGTTTGGATTTGGGAGTGCTTTGTATTCATATGTTTGGCAACTCCTATTTTTAGGGGAAACTCTTGCAGTTTTTCTGTAGGACTCTCCCAAATCATTTTCAAAAAAAAAATATTATTACTTGCTAAACTTATGAATACTAAGTCACTTCTAATTCATAATATGATTGTATGATTTATATGTAGGTTAGGACGGTGCCTCCGGCACCGAATGTGGCATCCACCGTCGGGTCTTTCGGGATCGGCCGGCGGGTGTTACAATACTTCTCGTTCAACCTATACCAAATGTAAACACTAACTCTCTCCCTCACCACCAAAACAACATTCACATGATTCATCAAGAGCTAGATTCTGACTTGGTCTTTCTAATCCATCTTATTCTAGACAACTCATGCTACATCATAGACCTGAATGACGTACTTGAGGAAATTAATGCTATCACCTGATGCGAGAGACAATACCCATCTCCTCCTCCCGAACCCTTGCCTAACCCCGCCTTTCTGGCCAAAGATGCCCCGAGCTCCAGTTTCGGTCCTCAGCATAAAAACCTGGTCTTGGAGTAGCTGAAGAAGACGAAGGCCAACATCTCCATATGGGGTTTGATCTAGTCCTCCTTTGTGCATCGACAAGCTCTGGTAAAGGCCATGAACCAGTGCCAAACCTCCGCAAACATAACTCCTAAGGCTCTGTTAGCCTCCATCACAAGGAGTCCCCTTGCCATGGCCATCCACTTTGCTGGTCATAAAATCCTAAAAGGGGATACATTGTACAACCATGGTGCTCTATATCACAATCCAAGCCAGGGGTAAGACAGTACTTATGGTTTTGGTAGATAATGGTTCAGCACTCAACCTCTGCCCTTTGAAAGTTGCTAGCTGTTTGGGGTTACAGCTGAAGATTTTATGCCATCCGATTAGATATCGAGGGCGTATGACAACATGAGAAGACAAGTGTTGGGCGTGGCTGATCTAGAAGTCACAATCGGGCCTGTAGTCATGACTATACCATTTCAAGTGGTAGACATTCCTGCTTGCTTTAACATCCTCCTTAGAAGGCCATGGATTGACAAGGCTAAAGTAGTAGCCTCCTCCCTCCACCAAAAACTAAAGTTCCCTTACAACAATGCAGTGGTAACAATCAAAGGGACCTGATAGGAAAAATCTAAAATCCTTGCATTGGCACCACCATTGGAGATTCAGCCCGAACTTATAGCCTATCCTTTATGTGGCTTCTCTTTCAACTCAGTCCAGTTCATCCAAGCAGACCCAGGTAAAGAAACCTTTCTAATGGATTTCGAAACATAGAGTAATCCCTTGGTAGCCAATATGATGAGAGCCATGTGCTATTCTTCAGGGATAGGACTCGACCGAGACCAACAGTACATGACCTCCTTTACTGAACTCCTAATTGGTGAACCTCCCTTTGGTCTTGGATTCAGGCCGATAGATGAATACCAAGAGGAGTTAGAGGAAGCCAAATAGATTGCTAGGAAAAGAGGTGAACCAAGAGACATTCAGATGCGCCCATACTTTAAAACCCTCAATAGTTATTTTATCAAAGAAGGGGAATCTGAACCTTATTACTTCTTTCGAGAACCTTGGTATTGCCCTCTTACTAAAAACTAATACCCAATTTTGAGATTCTCTTTGATGTCAGGCTCCCAGTAGAAGATCGTAGGCCTCTTTTCAAGCTCCAGATAGATTGGAAGGACAACATGGAGACCTCTCTCTTTAACCTATGCATGATTACCGATCAAATGGAAGTAAACCCCACAAGCCTCATACAACCTATCCAAGCACCTCTCTAGAACTGGTACTTGGAGAAGTGCATAGAGCAGTCCACCCTTCTCATACTTGAACCTGAGTCAGAGCCATAAACAGAAACTGAGTTAAATTCTACTTCTGAGTCCTCCGAGTCTTCTGAGTCTTCCTTGTCTTCTATTTTGAGTTAGGAGACCTTTTTGTCCAACTAAATGTAGATACTGACTATGGCACTTTTATCACTAATGACAAGCTTTAGCTTTCTTGTTACTCTCTCTCTAACCTTAATGAGATTGCTGGCAAAACAGAAAATGAAAAAGAAACAAAAATAACAAAAGAACAAATAAACAAATAAACATTAGCATAAAAAATGAACCAAAACATACATTTGTTGTGCATGAATGTGATTGTAAACAGGAGTTGACAAAGCTCATCAAACAGTACTCAGATTCCTTTGCACGGACAGCTAGCGACATGACCGACATAGATCTTGACCTTGTCGTTCATAAAATCCCTATATATGATCACATCAAGCTAATTAAAAAGAAGCTCCGAAGGCAGAAACCGGAGATTTCCCTCAAAATCAAAGAAGAAACAACAAAGATATTGGAAAATAACTTTATTAAGGCAATAGATTACCCAACATGGCTGGCAAATATAGTGTCGGTTGCCAAGAAAAGATGGCAAGATAAGAATTTGCATCGATTATTGGGATTTGAATAAGGTATTTCCTAAGGATAATTTCCCATTACCCCACATTGACCTACTCATTGATAGAATGGCAGGGTCTAGTTTCATCTTAGTCACGGATCATTACGCATGGTATAATCAAATACCAGTAAATCCATCGGATAATCCAAAGACTTCATTCATCACCGAATGGGGTACCTTTTATTATAGGATGATGCCATTTGGGTTGAAGAATGCCGGTGCCACCTATCAGAGGATGTCCACCACGATCTTTCATGACTTAATGCATAAGAACATAGAGGTATATGTTGATGATATGGTTGTCCACACCAGGGATGGGCCAAGGCACTTAATTTCCCTCGAACATTTCTTCTCCAAACTTTACCACTATAACTTGAAACTCAATCCTACCAAGTGCCTCTTTGGGGCCCATCTAGTATCTTTTTAGGCTATATGGTCTCTAAGAGAGGGATTGAGATTGATTCATCAATGTCAAAAGCCATCCTAGAGATGCAGCCTCCTAAAATAGAAAAGGAGATCCAAGGGTTCTTAGGCCACATTCAGTATATCAGCCGATTTGTTTCACAATTAGCAAACACCTGTGGACTAATCTTCAAGAAACTAAGGAAAAATGCCCCATAGACTTAGGATGACCGGTGTCAGAAAGCCTTGATCAGATCAAAGCATACATACTTAATCCTCCAGTCTTTCAGCCTCCGAGGCCTAGGAAACCACTCCTCCTTTATCTCTAAATGACTGATGAAGCCATAAGAGCTATGTTAGCACAAGAAGAGCCAGACTCCCTTAAGGAAAATTTTGTTTACTATCTAAGTAAGCGCATACTAGCTATGAAACTGAAGTACAGTAAGATCGAACAGCTCTGTTTGGCTCTAGCCTGGGTATGCACCAAGCTCCAGCATTACCTTTACCCCCCACGCTACTCATCTCATCACTAACCAAAGTCCCTTGAAATTCCTTATGGAGAGGCCGATTTTGGATAGTAAGATGGCAAAGTGGGCCACCATTTTTGCAGCATTTGATCTTAAGTGTTATTGCAATGAAGGCAATCAAAGGCTGCGTGATAGCAGATCACCTAGTCGCATCCCCCGGGGATGCCAAAGTGGCAGATGTCAAATTTTCATGTGAAGATATCCTCTAGATCCAATCAGAGGCAGTGGAAGATGAATTTCAATGGGGCTGCTAACTATTACGGTTACTGCTATAGAATATCTATAGTAACTCCAAACGAGGAGCGACTACCTTTTAGTATCAAGCTAGCATTTAAAGCCACAAATAATGAAGAAGAATATGAAGTGTACATCACTAGATTAGAAGCAGTGTTCAGTATTCAGATCGAGCGTCTGGCAGTCTATGGGGATTCTATCCTTATAGTCTCCCAAATGTCGAAGAAATGGAGAATAAAAGAACAGCGTTTGGTTCCTTTCCTCTGACACCTTGACCATTTGGTTCAACAGTTCTAATAGTTGTCCTTTCACTACTTACCACGGGCTAAGAATCAACTTCCCGATGCATTGGCTACCCTTGCCCCATGGTTGATGCCAGTCCAGATATGGTCATCAAACCTTTGAATATTCAAATTCACCAGCAGCCAACCCAATGTTGCAGTCTTTAGCTTGCCGATGACAAACCATGGTTCTGGTATATTCAGACGTGGTTAAAAAGGAGGAATACCCCGAGGACGCTTCTAACTCTGACAAGAGGACTCTCCGGGAGTTATCAAAAGATTACCTCTACAAAGACGGTATCCTGTACAAACGGAAATTAAACCAGGCACACCTCAGGTGCGTAACAGAAGAAAAAGTTCAGCAAATGATGGAGTGGGTACATGGTGGAGAAGAAGGCCCCCATATGAATGGAATGGCTCTAGCTCATAAGATCACCGAACAGGGTTGTTATTAGCTTACCATGCAATCAGACTACGCCAAGTTTGTCTAGAAATGCCATAAATGCCAAATTTATGTCAAACTTCAAAAGATGCCCAAAATAGCTCTTCACCCCATCTCTACACCTTGGCCCTTTGCAACTTGGGGAATTGATGTGATTGGGAGAGTCACCCCCAAGTCTTCCAATTAGCATGAGTCTATCTTGGTTACTATTGACTACTCACTAAATGGGTGAAAGTTGCTTCCTACCATGTCCTGAATTCCAAAAAAGTGGCTTAGTTCGTCTAGACAACATCATATGCAAATACAGAATCCCTTTCGAGATCAATTAGATAATGGGTCTCACTTTCAGAAAGAGTTTCATCTCCCATAACGAAGTACAAGATTCAGCACCGCCAATCTATACCATACAAGCCCTAGACCAATGGAGCAATCAAAGTAGCGAACAAGCCTATTAAGAACATGAGCATCTGCCTTTTGCTCTATGGGGATACAGAACCTCCATCAGAACACTAATCAGGTGACGGCTTACTATGAATACTCAAATTTTGAGGCTCAAAAAGCCTGTTTTCCTAGACTACAAACAGTTCGGCCAGACCGGAGGCCATTCGAAAAGTTCACCGAAAGTATGCCAATATGGTACTTGAAGCGTCCGGAAAATTACGAGGATCGCGGAACTGGTCCCGGAATATTTTTTGGAGGTACGGAACTCCCGAAAAAGCCTTTGTAACGAAAGACTAGCGAGTGGACAAGGTAGGGCGGCAGCAGCTGCCCTCCAGCCTGGTTTTTCCCTATAAATACAGCCCCGAATCGACAGTTTTACACACTCAGTCTGTGTTGACGGACGCTCTCTTCTCTCCTACGCTCCTTGCGGTTCTTCTACTGCTTTTCTGCATGTAGTGTAGGCTTTTATTACTCTGCTGTTGTGATATTTGGTCACTTAATTGAATTAATTTTAATTAGTATTCCCCAAACGAGGAGCTTAATCTGGAATTTTCAAACTGAAGCTAAGAAGCGGCCGCCGATTAACTTAGGTAATAACGAAACTCTACGCATTTAATTTTAGCATTTTGTGCATATTCTCTTCTAATATAAATTCTAATTAAATAATTAAATGACTGCATTCACACCATCGTCATTTTGGCAGCAAACTGCCTTAAGTAAATAAGTTTAGGCTAAAATGCCCGGTTAATCAATAATTGTGGTATTAATGCTTAACTCCGAACATATTGGCTAAAGTGCCATAGTTAATTAATAACTACAGTGTAATTGCCTTTATTTCGAACAGTTCGGCTAAAAGTCCAATTAATCAATAATTGTGGCTAAAAGCCTTAATCAATCACGTTTTTGGCAACAAATTGCCTACAGTTTAATCAATCACGTTTTGGCAACAAATTGCCTACGGTTTAATCAATCGCTTTTGGCAACAAATTGCCTATAATTCAAATAACCACTTTTTAGCGACAAATTGCTTGAATCGACGTTTTGGTAATAAATTGCCTCAACTAATCAATGAACTTTTTTTTTGGCAACAAATCGTCCAAGTATCACTTTTTCTTTGGCAATAAATTGCCTAAATTACATATCATCTTTTGGCACGAATGCCTTAATCATTTTGGCGACAAATCGCCCAACAAAACCCCTTTGGCACAAATGCACTTAATCAATCACTCTAGCGACAAATCGCCTAACCAATCTTTGGCAATAAATTGTCCAATCAATCACCCTTTGGCAACAAATGCCTAAAACAACAAATCAATCACATCTTTGGCAAAAATGCCTAAAAAAATGCACGAAGCATGCACACACTCATGCATGAAGCATACCCCTTCAAAATGCCTTTGAATAGGCTTTATCGAACTACATCAGCTTTGATCTCTCATTCAAACGAGAGTACGTAGGCACGTTCGGGATTCAACCCCGAGCGGCAAGTCGAAATCACCAAAACACTTTACTGATCCAATTGCATCAATTTACCTTGCAAAGCATTTACACTTAGGTTAGTTAATCAGCATGACATAGTCTCGGGATCCACCTCGGGTAGTAGATTGTGCCTTAAACTTTGGGGTAATTAATCTAGACTTAGGTTAATTAAAATTGGCGTCATTTAGGGTTCTTTCTTAGTTTTCCCTTATAAAAAAATAAACTAGGTGGCGACTTCATAAAACACACACGTGAGCATACCTCGTTCTAGCATAATTTTGCCTTCGGGGGAGGGTTCACAATTTGGCGACTTCACTGGGGATCTATGTAATCATTTTGCATAAAGTGGACTACAATTGCTGCATCAACTAACCTGCCCTTCTTCAGGGTATTATTTTGTTGTGCTTTGTTTTGTAGGGTACCCTAACACGAATCAAGTGTTCTTTCTTTAAGAATAAGTGATAAGGAAATTTGGACTTAATTGTAAAATTTATTCAAAACATGTAAACTTGATGATTTATTTGCACGATTGAGAATCTTTTTCTCCATTGCATAAAAAAACGAATTTCAAATGAATTTCTTCTCTTCTGTTCAAACTTCTGAGTCTGGACAGCGAGTAGCACTGATCGGCAGGTCTCCTTGATTATGTCGACGGACAGCCAAAGCGTCCTCCCTGTTACCACAAACCATCCCTAATCCTTTTGGGGGAGGCCCATGAGTATGCGTACTGTTGGACCCACGCGAAACTCTTTGTTTCACATGTGGTTAGGTATATCCTTACTCAAGGTTCAAGGGTCCCGTAATAAGCCAATTTTCCATTGTGTCATAGCCTATTGTGAACCCCTCCCCCGAAAACACAAACATATGAATGCATGTGACTAAGGGCAGAAATGCACGTGAGTGTGTGAGTCGCCACCTTGTTTAATTATTTTAGGGTAAACTAGGAAAAAACCCTAAGTTGACTCCAATTTCAATTAACCTAATTATTAGATTAATTGTCCCAATGTCTAAGGCATGATTTGCAAACCCGAGGTGGATCCCGAGACCATGTCATGCTGATGAACTAACCGGTGAATGAGATGCTTTGCAAGGTAATTGATGTAATTGGACCAAATAAAGTGTTTAAATGATTTCGACTTGTCGCCCGGGGTTAAATCCCGAACGTGCCTATGTACTTCCGTTTGAATGGAAGATCAAAGTCAACGTAGTTTGATAGGCCTTTTTAAAAGGACTTTGAATGGGTATGCTTAATGCATGATTGTGTGCATGCTTCGTGCATTTTGTTTAGGCATTTTGCCTGAAAATTGATTGATTTTTAGGCATAATGTTGCCAAAAGTGTTGATTTAAGGCTTTTAGCCAAAAAAAAGAATGATTTAGGCAATTTGCTTGCCAAAAGATGATTATTTAGGCGATTGTCGCCAAAATTGATTATTTGAAGGCTTTTTGCCAAGATGAGTTGATTTAGGCAATTTATTGCCAAAAATGTTGATTGGGCGATTGTCGCTAAAATTGGTTGATTGGGCGATTGTCGCTAAAATTGGTTGATTTAAGGCTTTTAGCCAAAAGGTTGATTAATTAAAGGCATTTTGCCAAAAATTGATGCGTAACTTAGGCAATTTTGTTGCCAAAAAAGTGGTTGATTAGACTGTAGGCAATTTGTTGCCAAAATGTGATTGATTAAGGCTTTTAGCCACAATTATTGATTAATTGGACTTTTAGCCGAATTTGTGTGAAATAAAAGCAACTCACCATAGTTATTGATTAACTAGGCTTCTTAGCCAATATTGTCGGATTTTAAGCTTAACACCACGATTATTAATTAACCGGGCATTTAAGCTTAATCATGTTTAATTGAAACAATTTATTTGCCAAATTGATGATGTGAATGCATTTATGCAAGAATTCAGAATTGGAGTAGAAGAGAAATTATGCAGATTATGCTGAAATTAAAAAGACAGAGTTTCGTTATTACCTGAGTCAGTCGTCGGCCACTTCTTAGCTCCAGATTAAGCTCCTCGTTAGGGAAATATTAATTAATTCGATTTTAGTGACCAATTAACAAAGCAAGAAAGCAATAAAGCTAAATTAAAATGCAGAAAAGCGGTAAAGAATCGCAAGGAGCGTAGGGGAGAAGGAGCGTCCGTCAACACAGACTGAGTGAGTTTAAATGGAGGCATCGGGGCCAAATTTATAGGCAAAAAATGGGCTGGAGGGCTACAGCTGCCACCGCGAGGGCGGTCGCTGCCGCCGGGGCCGGCGGTCGGCGGTAGTTGCCGTCGAGCCGGCGGCATCTACCGCCTGCTTCGGCGGCCTCTGCTGCCGGACTCCTGCGGCCGCCACCGCCGGGTCCGGCGGCCGGCGCCGCTGTGGCAGGCGGCAGGCGCAGTCGTGGCCGGCGGGCGCGCGAGACTCTCGTTCCGGAAGCTTTTTCGGGAGTTCCGGACCTCCAAAAATTATTCCGGAACCAGTTCTGCGATCCTCGCAATTTTCCGGACATTTCAAGTACCATATTGGCATACTTCCGGTAAATTTTTAAAATGGCCTCCGGTCCGGCTGGACTGTTTGCAGTCCGAGAAAACTGGCTCTTTGAGCCTCAAAATTTGGATATTCACAGTTGCCCCCCACCGACAACTATAAAAATGATTTATGGGAGTCGGTGGTTGTTTGAAACACAAATTTTAGAGGTGAAAATCGGACACGTCCAGAAGACCCGCCTTTTGGCTATTTGCTTATAAATAGCTTGAAATTCTCATCTTTCATTCATTCTACACTCTCCACATCAAAGAGTTCTCTCAAATTCGCTCAATTTTTAAAGCTTCCAAGCTTCCTTCCTCCATGGCTTCCTCAGATCTTAGCGATGAGGATTTTCTGGCGTCTCTAGGGATTTCCCTTGACGATGTCGATCTTACGGCGGCCGCTGACACTCACGCTTTCGTAACCGGTATCTTCGCCCAGGTAAGCTCCCTTTTACTCTTTATAGGTTTATTTATCTTTTGGGCCTTAGGCAAAATTGTGAAATTTTTTTTTTTTGGGCCTTAGGCCGAGTTGTGAATTTTGGGCCTCTGTGGCCAAATTGTGAGTTTTGGGCCTCTGTGGCCAAATTGTGAATTTTGGGCCTCTGTGGCCAAATTGTGAATTTTGTTATTTTTCTGCACTTACTGTCTTATTAGTATGCATGCTAAGGTAGAACTAAGACATTATCCTTAGTAAGGAACCGAGGAATAACTCTTAGATTGCTTTACCTTTTAGGACCTACATATCAAATTGGATGTGGGTGAGACTGCGGTGACCGAGATTCCACTCGAAATATTTGATCAAAACAACCCGGTTGGAGCGATTATCAGCCTGTCCCATCTAGGCTACCTGAGGCATTTCGACGTGGGTCGGTACAGCCACAAGGAGTTACTGGGCGCTTTGGCCGAGAGATGGTGGGACACTACCAATACTTTCCACTTTTCTTGGGGCGAGTTGACAATGACCCCTGCGGACTTTTCTGTGATCACCGGGATCCCTTTTGGTACTCGGCCAATCGAGTTATATGATGACTGGAGGACAGAGATCTCCCCCGACCGGATGGTGGAGCTGATTGGGATAGACCTGCCTCGGATCATCGGACCAGGCTCTGCTACTCCGGCTTTGAGCGTTTCTAGACACTGGTTATACCTCCAGGCCCCCGACATTTATGCTAGATACAGACGGGGAGAGCTGACGGCTACTCAGGTGGCCAGATTTACTTTGCTGCTGCTGTTTGCTTCGACCTTCTGGTCCAACAGGAAAGAGAAGTTTAATCCTTCCATCTTGAAGGGTTTGGAAAACATGGCCCATCTTGCCTGTTATGACTGGGCCGGTGCCATTTTGAGTCGCATGTATGACGACATGTGCGATCTGAGTCGGGGCCACTGCAAACTCAGCGGGACCTACTACTTCTGGGAGGTAATGTAAAGAACATTCTCCCTTTCTGTGTTTTTCTGTTCATCTTGATTTTTTCCATTGACTCTTGCTTCTTCTCTCTTTTGCAGACTTGGGCATTTGAGTACTTTCCCTACACTCGCCCGGAGCTAGTTCATGCTGACCTTGGATTAGGGCTGGTACCTTCAGCTTGGAGATGGTACCGATCAAACCTTCAAACCGGGCAGCGCAAGAAATCGCTGAGGGATCTAAGAGCCTTTTTTGATACTTGCACTCTGACGCAGGTGTGTGTTTAGTAACTCTTGGCTATGTTAAATAAAAAGGATTTATTAACATATTTGCCTCTTTTATAGGTTGAGGTGGGGGCGATGGCTGCCCGTTTACAGAGCTGGATTCAAGTCGACTCCCGCTTCCAGTGGTCGGAGGCCTTGTCTCGACGGAGAGTGGTCCTGTCGCACCCCGTCCTGAGATGATACTATTTGGGGGAGAGGGTAGACCTTCAGGTAAGAGGCTGCCATTCTGTCCCTTATTCCCCTCCCGAGGACATGCTAGCGGGCAAGCAGATGACGCTCACCGCTGCTCATACTGAGGGTATTCCACATGTGGAGTTTATCCTGGAGGGAGATTATGATGAGTTCTGCAGGATCTCTTTGATGTAGCCCATCAGATCTAGGCTTGATGATTTTCAGAGATCGGCGCCTTCCCAGCCGCTCGGCACCCGTTCTTCTCGGGCTTCGGGTCCCTCGACTAGGACTCCAAGGAGGAGGCCTATGACCCATCCCACTTCTTCCATTCCGGTTGAGGGTCCGTCTCGGGCCGGGCCCAGCTGCTCGGCTGGTCCTTCCAGGGCTCCCCGGGCTATTTTGGAGGCTACCGGGCCGCTTCACCCAGACCTGGCCAATCTACGTCTTCCATACAGCATTCCTTATTATCCTCCTGACGGCCCTCCAGCTCTTCGGGAGGTCTCCTTGGACATTGTGGATCGCCCGGCTCTTCCTTCCGAGGACATTACTGAGGTAAAGACTAACAAATCTCTCACAAAAAGGATTCATAAGAGATTTAACATTGACTTGTATTTTCCTTTGTATGATTTCCAGGTTCCTGTCGGGTTGGTCAATCAGATGATGGAGCTGATGCTTGGGATGCAGCAAGAACTAACTTCGGCCTGGACTCATAGGGCCTTTGATGATCAGAGGAGGAGGAGGCCCCATCACTGATAGTTGCTGGATTTTTCTTGTTTGTTTTTTTTTCTTTTTGTATTTCTGCACTGAACTTTTACTATATTCTATACTGAACTTTTACTGTACTTCTGTACTGAACTTTGGCTGTACTTCTGTACTGAACTTTGGCTGTACTTCTGTACTGAACTTTGACTGTACCTGCATTTGGTTAGTACTGAAAATTTTATACGTATGCATGATTATCAAATTTGAAAGAAAACGAGTTTGTTTGTTTTTTTTTTTTTTTTTTTGAGAAAAAGAGATTTTTTTTTTCTTTTGGCCCATAGAAATGTACCAATTTTTTTTTTTTTTGCGGTGGCCGCCGCCGCCTCCGGCGGCCGCTGCCGCCGCCGGCGGGGGCAGCCGCCTCCGGGCGCGTTTTTCACTATAAAAACCTATTTTTAGCTTTTTTTTTCACACATTCTCTCAAAAATTGAGCCAAAAAAGGCACTTTTCAGCTTTTTTTTTTCTCATTCTCTCTTTTCTTTCTTTTTTTTTTCAAAGATGAATCCCTTTTTCAACCACAGCATGCACAGCTGGACTAGGAGTCTCTCCAAGGTCGAAAAGATCAACTTGGGAAGGTATGGTCTCTCTCCTATCATTACACTTAGGGGGGTAGTAGTTGACTGGGACTTTTTACGGGCCTGCATCAGACTTTGGGACCCGGAGGCCCACGTTTTCTGGTTCGGGGCCATGATGGAGGAGATCTGCCCTCTCTTTGAGGAATTTTGTGCTATCATAGGGTGTGACCCCAATGCCCCTTTGGTCAAGCATGAGGTGAGAATTGGGTATATTCGGTCGTTTGAAAGCCTATTTCAGTTCAGCCGACCACAAGCTAAAGCCATGATTGTTGGTAACCAGAAAGCAGTTCTGTCGCCCCTGATCGATGAATTTTTCAGAGGTCCATTCAGATGACCCAAACCGGATGAGGCTGAGGATGCGGGCCTTAGTCTTTTGTTTATTAGCTGGTTTCTTGTTTAACCAGGACCCAGGCTTTGGGGATTTGCGCCTCTGCCCCATGGTTCGGCAAATGGAGGATATGGGCTGCATTGGCGGCATTGTGCTGGCAGAGACTATCAGGAGCCTTGACAGAGCTGCTTTAGGCTTCGATGACTGGACGGTCTCCTCGATTATTCTCCAGGTATTTCTCCTCTTCCCCTTTTCCTTCCTTCTTTCATTTGGTTTGTTCCTTTGTAATAGAAAAGATCCATTACTTAGGTTTGGTTAAAGGACCACCTTCAAGTGGTTGCTGCTCCTACCTCCCTTCCTTACAATCCCTCTCAGTATCGTATGTGGAGAATCTTGATCACACATCCTTCTACTGATGCATGGACCTCATGGTTGATTGAGTTGGGTCCAAATGAGGTGCTGTGGTTTATTTCCTAGTATGACATCACCCGCTTTATCCAGGTTAGCTTGCCCTATACTCGGGTTTACCTTTTAGGCCTTACACACTGTACTTGGTACTGCGCTTTGCGCGTTTTGAGGCAAATGGGGATAGACCAAACTGTCCCAATTGTAGATGACCTTTCAGCTGATTCAGCTATTACTCCGGGTGTTACTCGAGCCGTCCTTAGGGCTTGGGTTAGAGACCATCACATGGTTAGGCCTTTACCTAATCCTGCTGGTGTTCAGACTTCTCCTGAGTATCGAGCTTGGTTTATTACCGTTGTCTGGCCAGTTGAGAGGCCAAGGAGGAACGCACTGCTGAGTGTACTTGAAGGTTGGGTTCAGGCTGACGCTAACCATGAGGTTGAGACTGATGAGGAGATTGTGTTGGCTCCCCGGACAGGCGAGGCTGGAGAGAGTTCAATAGCTAGGGATGACTCAGAGGATGTTGCCCCACGGAGGAGACGGGACACCTAGACTCCTATAGGCTTTTGGCTTTTTTGTTGTTTTTGACTTTGGATTTTTGGCTTTTAGATTTTTTCTTTGGATGTATGTTTTTTTTTTGGACTCAGACTTTTATGGACTTTTTAGCTTTCTACTTGACTTTATTGCTTTAATTGGGATGTCATTTGATTTTTGTGCTTTCCAAGCATTTTCCAACTTTATTTATTCAAACTCTAATTTTTGCCTAAGCCGCCCTTTCGAGTTTTCAACTTAGCGAGCAACCCATTTTTGCCTAAGCCGCCCTTTTCGGGTTTTCAGCTTAGCGGGCCCCGACTTTTGCCTAAGCCGCCCTTTTCGGGTTTTCAACTTAGCGGGTTTTTCTCTTCTTTTTTTTTTCTTTTCTTTTTTTTTCTTCTTTTCTTTTTTTTATTATTATTGGCAAAGAAGAAATAATTATGAAATGATTTTTTTTATTAATGTTTAGACCGCGCCCAATGAGGACTGCCTACATATCTCCGATACATAATTTCTTTTTTCCGAAAAAGAATCAGGTCTAATGTAGTTCATTTTACATCATACAATGCTTACAATTACACAAAATATCTTTTTAACTGATCTAAGTTACATGGATTTGTAAACTCCAAACCATCTAAATCAGTTAAGATGACGGCTCCGCCAGATAGTATCTTCTTCAACACATAGGGTCTAGCCCAATGAGGACGAAACTTTCCACGTGGGTCTATGATTGGCTGTCTAATCTCCTTCAGGACCAAACAACCTTCTTCCAACTTTCGGTCTTTGACCTTCTTATTAAAGTGTCGTGCCATTCTTCTCTGGTAAACTTGAGTTTGGTGAATTGCTCGCAATCGCTTTTCATCCATACCCAAGAGTTGCAAGTGATAATTCTCAACCCAATCTGCTTCTCTGATTTGGCTTTCCCGAATAACCCTTACCGACTGAACTTCCAGCTCAATAGGCAACACTGCTTCCATACCGTATACTAAGGAATGCGGGGTTGCCCCAGTAGGCGTTCTAATTGAAGTCCTGTATCCCCATAAGGCATTTGGCAACTGTTCATGCCAAGCTTTGTGCTTTTTAACCGTCTTCTGCAAAATGACTTTTATAGCCTTGTTTGCAGCCTCTACAGCCCCATTTGTTTGTGGATGGTAGGGTGAGGACTTATGATGTTGAATCTTCTTTTGCTTCAGCAGGTCGGAAAATTCACTTTGAAAATGGGACCCGTTATCAGTAATGATCTCGAATGGCATTCCGTACCGACAAAGGATGTTAGTACGAATGAACTGTGCTGCCTTCTTGGCATTCAAGACCGAATAAGAGGCTACCCCAATCCACTTAGTGAAATAATCAACAGCGACCAGGATAAATTGATGACCATTGGAAGCCTTCGAGTGGATTTTTCCGATCACATCTATGCCCCAAGTTGCGAAGGGCCAAGGTGAAGCAATAGGATTCAAATTGACCGGAGGTTGTTTTTGTAACTTAGAAAAAATTTGACACTCATGGCACTTCTGCGCGTGCCTCACGCAATCTGCATTCATGGTTGACCAGTAATAACCCAGGTTCACGATTTTCTGAGCCAAGGCTATCCCGTGCATGTGTGGACCAGACTCCCCATTATGTAAGGAATCCATGATGGTTTGAGCTTCTCCCTCATCAACGCACCTTAGGTGCAGGCCATTCCAACTTCTTTTATACAGAACTCCCCCAGCAAGGAAATATCCGGATGCTAACTGTCTCAATGTCCGTTGATCAGTCTTGGTGGATCCCTCCGGGTAGGCTTCATTCTGAAGATAGTTCTGTATGTCCCAAAACCAGGGCTTGTCATCGACCAAGTTCATGACGTGTGCTGGCTGTTTCTGTAGCCGAACTGTCAGAGGTCGAATGACTTGGTCTCCCCCTACATTAACCATGGAGGCCAAAGTAGCCAGAGCATCAGCAAACTGATTTTTGGCTCGCGGCAAGTAGTGGAAGGATAAATCCTCAAACTGCTAAGCCAATTCATCCAAGCATTGTAGGTAAGGAACCAAACGCTCTTCCTTAATTTTCCACTTTCTCAAAGCTTGGGAGACTATTAAATTGGAATCCCCGAAAACCTTGAGGACCTTTATTTCCTTTTCCAGGGCTGCTTCTAACCCCTTTATGCAAGCTTCATACTCGGCTTCATTGTTGGTGCAGTCGAAATCTAATTTGACTGCGATTGGGACGTATTCTCCACAAGGAGTTTTGAATACGACTCCAACCCCATTTCCATGGTAGTTTGAAGCTCCATCGAAGTACATTTCCCAGACTTCACTTTCCAAGCTCAACAAGTCTTCATCAGGAAATTCTACCTCCGGCATTTGGTCTTCGACCGGTAGTTCTGCTAATTGATCAGCCAAGGCTCCGCCTTTCACTGCCTTTCGTTGCATAAATTTTATATCATAGGCTACGAGCATCGACACCCACTTAGCCATCTTAGAGTCAAGAACCAGCCTCTCCATAAGGAATTTCAAGGGGTTCGATTCAGAAATAACGTATGTAGTGTAAGATGAGAGGTAATGCTGCAGCTTTGTACAGGCCCAGACTAGAGCCAGGCACAACTTCTCTATCTTGTTGTATTTTATCTCATATTCTAGCATCCTTTTGCTGAGGTAATACACGGCATTTTCTATCCTTGTATCTTCCGCTTGTTGAGCTAGCATTGCACCCATCGCTTCTTCTGTCACTAATAGATACAATAGCAAAGGCTTTCCTAGCCTTGGTGGTTGTAAAACTGGCGGGGATAATAGATATTGCTTGACTTGGTCGAAAGCTTTTTGACAATCCTCATTCCATTTGACGGCTACTCCTTTTCTTAGTAATTTGAAAATCGGACCACAAGTATCGGCCAATTGATTAATGAACCGGCTGATGTACTGTAGTCTTCCCAGGAAACCCCGAACTTCTTTTTCCGTCTTCGGTGCGGGCATTTCCAGAATGGCTTTGGCTTTTGAAGGGTCAATTTCTATGCCCTTCCGACTGACCATATGCACCAGAAATACTCCGGACGTAGCTCCAAACAGACATTTTCCCGGGTTGAGCTTTAAATTGTACTTTCGAAGTCTAAGGAAGAACTTCTCAAGTGCCGTTGTATGTTCTTCAGTTGTTTTTGATTTAACAACCATATCATCCACATACACTTCTACTTCTTTGTGAATCATGTCATGGAAGATGGTTGTTGCCATTCTTTGATAGGTTGCCCCGGCATTTTTGAGCCCAAAAGGCATAACCCGGTAGCAGTAGGTTCCCCACTCCGTGATGAATGCTGTCTTCTCTTTGTCTGGCAAATGCATCATTATTTGATTGTATCCGACAGCGAGATCGGTCAAGGAGACCATCTCGTGTCCAGCCATTCGGTCCACCAACAAGTCAATATGTGGAAGGGGGAAGTCGTCCTTCGGACATGCTTTATTCAAATCCCGGTAATCCACACACATTCACACCTTTCCATCCTTCTTAGGAACCAGCACTATGTTTGCTAACCACGTCAGGTAGGCAATAGGTTCTATGAACTTATTTTCCAGTTGCTTGGCCACTTCCTCCTTGATTTTCAAGGACCATTCTGTTTTTAGCCTTCTTAGCTTCTGTTTTACTGGCTTAGCCTCAGGGTATACTGGAATCTTATGCACCACTATTGCTGGGTCAATTCCCGTGATGTCACTTGCCTTCCACATGAAACAATCGGCAAACTCTTCAAACATCCACTGACCTGTTCCCTGTTCACACAGTCAAATGCAATGTATGTATGTACATTTTCTTCTTTGCCAATTATTATCTTTTCCTTTTCATTTTTTATTTCATTTATTTCTTTTTCATTATTTTTGCTTGGAAATGCTTGGAAAGATAGACACGCAGGGTAGTCAAGAATTTGTAAGCCTTTATTGATTATGACGGAATCGTCTTCAAAAATTACATCAAATTTGAAATCTGGATCTTCTAGATCGAACACAGACGACTCAGAATTGGAACTGGACTCTGACTCGATTTCAGACTCGGGGTCAGACTCAGACTCGGTATATGACTTGATTACAGACTTTGGTGCTAGGTTTGACTCGGGAGGGGGTTTATCGGCAGTGCGCTCCTCCTTAGCGTACAGTTGGTGAGAGGCCCTTCGTGCGGCTTGATCAAGCTCAGCAGGTCTTGGTTCCCCTCGTTTCCTGTAATAACTGCAACCTCGTCAAAGAGACTAGGTTGCATGAAGTCTTCCACCTCCTGTTTAGTTACTGTTTCGGGCTTGTTGCCCCAGACATCAGAAAATATTTCTAACCCAGGCAGCATCTTCTTAGCAGTCGGGCAGCGGAATGGTTCTTGGAAGCCACGATAAGGAATCGTTTCTCTAGATTTGCAGAAGTAACCATTCAGAGTCAAGAGATAAGGCCGCATCTGTATACTCTCCTTCCTTCCCCTTCTAGTTCTCTCAGCACGGTCTTCATCAGTGGGCTCATACCCTAATCCAAAGGTCCCTTCGTTCACCGGACACTCCCAGGCTTGCAGTGCGAGGTAGGTCTTTCCGGACCTTGCCATAATCATTCCTGGCAGATAGGACATCTTCAGCATTAAAGGTACTATGCAGTTTATTTGCACCGTCCCGAAATCAAAGAGAATTTGAGAACTTGTAGTATTTCCTTCTATAAACTACACAGTGTCATATTGAAATCCTGAGAGGGGTAAATTGGCAGTTTCAGGGTTGACCTCAAAGAGAGGTTGGCCCTTTGGCTTCTTGAGCTGACTGTAGTCATCCCCCTGGATAGTGATAACCTTCTCCTCATAAGGAAACTTGACCTTTTGGTGCAGTGAAGAAGGTACTGCTTTAGCATGATGTATCCACGGTCGACCCAGAAGTAGGTTGAAGCTAGTAGGCACATCAATTACCTGGAACAGTACCTCCATTATAGTTGGCCCAATTGCCAACTTTAACGTAGCAACCCCCAACACTTCCCTCCGGGTGCTGTCGTAGACTTTGACTATCTGGTCTGATGGAATGAAATCTATTTCTTCCAACCCTAGACAGCTGGCTACCCTCAGTGGGCAGACGTTCAGTGCTGACCCATTATCAATGAGAACCATGGGCACAGTCTTTTCTCTGGTTTGAACTGTGACGTAAAGGGCATGGTTGTGACTGCCTCCCTCCTTGGGCAAGTCATCATCAGAAAACCCGATGCTTTGCATTTTTTATGATTGGGTGAGAGTGGATACTAACACTTTAGGGCTAACCTCCACCGATGTTTGAAGTTGACTCAAAGCCTTGCAAAGAGCTTGGCGATGAGGAAAGGATGATGCCAAGAGTTCCCAAATTGATACCCTAGCCTGTGTCTTTTTTAACTATGAAAGTACCGGGTCTTCCTTTGGCTCCTCTGCCCTCTGGTAGGGTTTATTTTGGACCTTGTCCAAGACTAACAGTTCATATTGTCTCCCGCTCTTGGTTATAGCGTCGAGCTCTTCAGTTAGGTCATTCAGATCCAGGACACAAATGTCATTCATTTCTAGGAATAGCTCGAAAGGATCGATCAATTCCTGGTTAGAAACAATAGCATTTACCCCGTGGTTTGGTAAGGGATTAGTGCTAATGTTTGGCTTACTTCTTGGAATAATGGAACCATTGTCCACCAGGTCTTGGATGCGGTTCTTAAGCGTCCAGCACGCTTCAGTCTTATGCTCGTGACCCTGATGGTATTCACAGTATTCATCTGCTCTGTAGTTCCTTGGTAATGGGTTGGGAGGTGGCCTTGCTTCCAAAGGCTTGATATAGTTTGCTTTGACAGCCTTTCGGAACACTAAAAGGATTGGCATCCCGAGATCAGTATAGGTTCTTCTTGACTGACTGTCATTTCTCATATTTCCCATACGTAAGGGATTCGTGGGGGTGATGCTTGCCACTTCGTGGACTTTGCCAGCTTGGCTAGGCTTCTTGTATTTTGAGGTTCCCGAGTCTTCTTTCAGTTGCCCCATTTGGATTAAATCCTCTACCTTGGTTGCAGTAGCAATGAGCGACTGGAAGGTAGGTAGGTACTGGGTCTGCAATTGTTGTTGGTAGACAGGCAATAGATTCTTGATGATTATGTCTACCTGTTCTTGCTCAGAAGGCCAGTTGATCATTTGGGCGGCCTTGGCCCTCCACCTCGTAAGGAACGAGGAAACAGGTTCATTGTTCTTTTGTTTGGTGGTTTCCAGCTCTCTTCGAGTGACATCCACCTCCATATTATAGTGATATTGTGAATTAAATGCATTACAGATGTCTTCCCAGGTCTTCATTTTAGACCGATCCAGGCTAACAAACCACCTTAAAGTAGCACCGGTGAGTGATTGTCGGAACAACTGAGCAAGGAGCTCACTGTTCAGTCCGAACGGGTTTAGTGCACCCACATACATTTTCAAGTGCATCTTAGGACAAGTGGTCCCATCAAACTTATCCATGTTGGGCATCTTAAACTTGGTTGGCAGTCTCGCCTCGGGGAACAAGGACAAGGAGTCCATGTCCACCACTTCCTTGTGCATCTTAAGGGCGGTAACTGACCTTTCCAACAATTCCAATTTTTCTCTCATTTTCTGAGCTTCCAGCTCAGAAGCAGTTCTGGAGGGCATGTCATCCAGGTTAAGGGCAGGGTTTGTTGGTTCAGTAGCCGGTCCCTGATTGGAGGTAACAGGTCCACTCCCCCCAGCTGAAGCCCCATTTCCATTACCATTACCCAGTTCAGCTATTAGGGCAGTCCTTTGGACAGCCAATGCCTCATTCATTCTGGCCTCCAGTTGTTCAATGAGGTTTTGGATGTCAGAGATTGATGCCATTGATGCAGGTAGGGTTGTTGAAGTTATAGGTGAAGCTGGTGTAGCTGGTGAAGCTGGTGAGGTTGGTGATAGTACTGTGGGTGTGACTGGAACTGATGCTGGCACTTGAACAGAGGGTACCTATAAGTATAAGGGTAATTTGATTAGGTACAGTGGTTGATATTTGTGTATCAGGGTGGCTGATGTGAGGTAGATCGACTCTTTGTCCAACTGTGCATGACTAAAAACAAAAGAGTGTTTTGTGTCCTCTTTGTGTTTATGATATGTCATGAATGTGCACAACATCACGTCATAATCCGTTTATGATATGATTCACATCATTGGGTGCATACAGTCCTAAAGGATAGGTTCTATAGGCTATGACACAAATAGAGAATTGGCTTATTAAGGGACCCTTGAACCTTGAGCATGGATATACCTAACCACATGTGAAACAAAGAGTTTCACGTGGGTCCAAAGGTACGCATACTCATGGGCCATCCCCAAAAGGATTAGGGATGGTTTGCGGTAATAGGGAGGACGCTTTGGCTGTCCGTCGACATAATCAAAGAGACCTGCCGATCAGCGCTACTTGCTATCTAGACTCAGAAGTTTGAACAGAGAGAGAAGAAATTCATTTGAAATTCATTTTTTATGCAATGGAGAAAAAGATTCTCAATCGTGCAAATAAATCAACAAATTAAAATGATTTAATTAAATTGTACAATTAAGTCCAAATTCTCCTTATCCCGTATTCTTAAAGAAAGAATACTTGATTCAATGTTAGGGTACCCTGCAAAACAATGCATAGTAAAATAATGCCCTAAAGAAGGGCAGGTTAGTATACAACAATCGTAGTCCACTTTATGTAAAATGATTACATAATTCCCCAGCAGAGTCGCCAAACTGTGAACCCCTCCCCCGAAAACACAAACATATGAATGCATGTGACTAAGGGCAGAAATGCACGTGAGTGTGTGAGTCGCCACCTTGTTTAATTATTTTAGGGTAAACTAGGAAAAAACCCTAAGTTGACTCCAATTTCAATTAACCTAATTATTAGATTAATTGTCCCAATGTCTAAGGCATGATTTGCAAACCCAAGGTGGATCCCGAGACCATGTCATGCTGATGAACTAACCAGTGAATGAGATGCTTTGCAAGGTAATCGATGTAATTGGACCAAATAAAGTGTTTAAGTGATTTCGACTTGCCGCCCGGGGTTAAATCCCGAACGTGCCTATGTACTTCCGTTTGAATGGAAGATCAAAGTCAACGTAGTTCGATAGGCCTTTTTAAAAGGGCTTTGAATGGGTATGCTTGATGCATGATTGTGTGCATGCTTCGTGCATTTTGTTTAGGCATTTTGCCTGAAAATTGATTGATTTTTAGGCATAATGTTGCCAAAAGTGTTGATTTAAGGCTTTTAGCCAAAAAAAAGAATGATTTAGGCAATTTGCTTGCCAAAAGATGATTATTGTCGCCAAAATTGATTATTTAGGCGATTGTCGCCAAAATTGATTATTTGAAGGCTTTTTGCCAAGATGAGTTGATTTAGGCAATTTATTGCCAAAAATGTTGATTGGGCGATTGTCGCCAAAATTGGTTGATTTAAGGCTTTTAGCCAAAAGGTTGATTAATTAAAGGCATTTTGCCAAAAATTGATGTGTAACTTAGGCAATTTTGTTGCCAAAAAAGTGGTTGATGAGACTGTAGGCAATTTGTTGCCAAAATGTGATTGATTAAGGCTTTTAGCCATAATTATTGATTAATTGGACTTTTAGCCGAATTTGTGTGAAATAAAGGCAACTCACCATAGTTATTGATTAATTAGGCTTCTTAGCCAATATTGTCGGATTTTAAGCTTAACACCACGATTATTAATTAACCGGGCATTTAAGCTTAATCATGTTTAATTGAAACAATTTATTTGCCAAATTGATGACGTGAATGCATTTATGCAAGAATTCAGAATTGGAGTAGAAGAGAAATTATGCAGATTATGCTGAAATTAAAAAGACAGGGTTTCGTTATTACCTGAGTCATTCATCGGCCACTTCTTAGCTCCAGATTAAGCTCCTCGTTAGGAAAATATTAATTAATTCGATTTTAGTGACCAATTAACAAAGCAATAAAGCAATAAAGCTAAATTAAAATGCAGAAAAGCGGTAAAGAATCGCAAGGAGCGTAGGGGAGAAGGAGCGTCCGTCAACACAGACTGAGTGAGTTTAAACGGAGGCGTCGGGGCCAAATTTATAGGCAAAAAACGGGCTGGAGGGCGGCAGCTGCCACCGCGAGGGCGGCCGCTGCCGCCGGATGCCGACGGCCAGAGCCGCCTGTGCCGGCGGCTGCTGCCGCCCGGTCCGGCGGCCGGCGCCGCCGTGCCTGGCGGCCTCTGCCGCCGTGGCAGGCGGCAAGCGCGTGAGACTCTCGTTCTGGAAGCTTTTTCCGGAGTTCCGGACCTCCAAAAACTATTCCGGGACCAGTTCTGCGATCCTCGAAATTTTCCGGACATTTCAAGTACCATATTGGCATACTTTCGGTAAATTTTCAAAATGGCCTCCGGTCCGGCCGGACTGTTTGCAGTCCGGGAAAACTGGCTCTTTGAGCCTCAAAATTTGGGTATTCACTCCTATAAAACCTATCCTTTAGGGCTGTATGCACCCAATGATGTGAATCATATCATTAAAACGAATTATGACGTGATATTGTGCGCATTCATGACATATCATTTCATAAACATTAAAAACATTAAAAAGAACACAAAATATTCTTTTTTTAGTCATGCACAATTGGACAAAGGAGTCGATCTACCTCACATTCAGCTACCCTAATACACAATACTACCCACTGTACCCTAATCCAGCTACCTTTATCCCAGCAGGTACCCACTGTTCGAGTGCCTACCCAAGTTCCAGTCACACCTACAGTGCCATCACCAACCTCACCAGCTTCACCAACTTCACCTGCAATCCAAATGGCATCACTTTCTGACATCCAAAATCTCATGGAACAACTGGAAGCCAGAATGGAGGCTAGAATGAATGAGGCATTAGCTGCCTAGAGAACTGCCCTAATAGCTGAACTAGGTAGTGTGAATACTCAAATTTTGAGTCTCAAAAAGCCCATTTTCCCGGACTGCAAACAGTCCGGCCGGAGAAGCCTCCGGAACGAAAAAAAAACTAGAAAGTCTGTCGGCCGCAGCGGTGGCAGCCGCCCTTAACGGTAGCAACAGCGGCTACGGTCGCCTGTGAACACCCAAATTTTGAGGCTCGAACAGCCAATTTTCCCGGACTGCAAACAGTCCGACCGGACCAAAGGCCATTTTGGAAGTTCACCGAAAGTATGCCAATATGGTACTTGAAACGTCCGGGACGTCGCGAGGATCGCGGCACTGGTCCCGGAATTTTTTTCGGAGGTCCGGAGCTCCCGGAAAAGCCTCTAGAGCGAGAATTAGCAAAACCACCTGGCACGGCGGCCTGGCCGCCGGCCTCAGGCGGCTCGGGCCGCCGAGCACCGGCGGCCCAGCCGTCGACCGCGGCGGCCCGGCCGCCGAAACAGTCCGATTTCGCCTATAAATAGTGGCCCCGGCACTCCGTTTTCCTCACTCAGTCTGTGTTGACGGACGCTCCTTCTCCCCTACGCTCCTTGTGTTTTCTTTTACTGCTTTTCTGCATTTTTAATTTAGCTTTTATTGCTTTCTTGCTTTAATATTTGGCCACTTAAATTAAATTAATTCTAAATTAATATTCCCAAAACGAGAAGCTTAATCCAGAGTTTTTTCAAGCTGAAGCTAAGAAGCGGTTACCGGTTAACTCAGGTAAATAAATAAAACTCTGCTCATTTAATTTTAGCACTTCATGCATATTTCTCTTCTACTCCTAATAACTCTACAACTGCATAAACACGTTCATGTCATCAATTAGGCAAATAAACTGCCTCAATCAAATATGATTAAGCTTAAATACCCGGTTAATTAATAATCGTGGTATTAATGCTAAATCCGACAATATTGGCTAAAAAGCCTAGTTAATTAATAATTACGGTTTAATTGCCTTTATTTCGAACAGTCCGGCTTAAGTCCAATTAATCAATAATTGTGGCTAAAAAGCCTTAATCAATCACGTTTTGGCAACAAATTGCCTACAATTAAATCTACCACATTTTGGCAACAAATTGCCCACGGTTCAATCAATTTTTGGCAAACAAATTGCCTATAAATTAGATTAACCACTTTTTAGCGACAAATCGCTTAAATCAGAAGCTTTGGCAAAATGCCTTAGAATTAATCAATCTCTTGGCTAAAAGCCTTCAAACAATCATTTTGGCGACAATTGCCTAAATCACATCAACTTTTGGCCAAAAATTGCCTAAATCAATTCATTTTGGCTAAAAGCCTTAAATCAGTCATTTTGGCGACAAACGTCCGAATAATCACTTTTGGCAAACAAATTGCCTAAATCTTTTGGCTAAACGCCTTCCAGTACCAACTTTTGGCACAAATGCCTTAATCACTTTGGCGACAAATCGCCTAACCAATTTTTGGCAATAAATTGCCTAAATCACATCAATTTTTGGCAACAATTGCCTAAATCAATCTTTTTGGCTAAAAGCCATTAAAATCAACATTTTTGGCATCAAATGCCTAAAAATCAAATTTCAGGCAGAATGCCTAAACAAAATGCGCAAGGCATACACACACTCATGCATAAAGCATACCCATTCAAAGCCCTTCAAAGAAGGCCTATCGAACTACGTCGACTTTGATCTTCCCTGCAAACGGAAGTACGTAGGCACGTTTGGGATTTAACCCCGAGCGGCAAGTCAAAATCACATTTCATTAGTCTAAATCACATTAATCACCCTGCAAAGCATTCATTCATGGTTAGTTCATCAGCATGACATAGTCTCGGGATCCACCTCGGGTTCGTAGACCATGCCTTAATCATTGGGTTAATTAATCTAGATTTAGGTTAATTAAAATTGGAGTCACTTAGGGTTTTTTCCTAGTTTACCCTAAAATAATTAAACAAGGTGGTGACTCACACATCACGTGCATTTCTTCTTGCATTCATATGCCATTGATGCTTTGGGGAGGGGTTCACAGTTTGGCGACTCTGCTGGGGATTATGTAATCGTTTTACATAAAGTGGACTACAATTGTTGTGTAAACTAACCTACCCTTCTTTAGGGTATTATTTTGCTTTGTTTTGCAGGGTACCCCAACAAAAAAATCCAGTATTCTTTCTTTAAGAATACGGGATAAGGAGAATTTTAACTTGATTGCACAACTAAATTAAAACATTTTTAATTTGTTGATTTATTTGCACGATTGAGAATCTTTTTCTCCATTGCATAAAAAATGAATTTCAAATGAATTTTTTCTCTCTCTGTTCAAACTTCTGAGTCTGGATAGCAAGTAGCGCTGATCGGCATGTCTCTTTGATTATGTCGACAGACAGCCAAAGCGTCCTCCCTGTTACCGCAAACCACTCCTAATCCTTTTGGGGGTGGCCCATGAGTATGCGTACTGTTGGACCCACGCGAAACTCTTTGTTTCACATGTGGTTAGGTATATCCATACTCAAGGTTCAAGGGTCCCTTATAAGCTATTTCTCTATTTGTGTCATAGCCTATAGTACCTATCCTTTAGGACTGTGTGCACCCAATGATGCTGAATCATTCCATTAAAATGAATTATGTTGTGATGTTGTACGCATTCACGCATTCATCCCATGCTTCACAAAAAAAAAAAAACATTCCATTTCAAAGCTGAAAAATCACATTTTGGTCCCTGAGACCTGAAAAATTACATTTTGGTCACTGAGACATAGAAAATTACATTTTGGTCCTAAAATTTCCAATTTAGCCCCAAAGGCCCAAAAATTCTCAATTTGGCTCCAAAGGCCCAAAAATTTCCAATTTGGCCCCAAAGGCCCAAAAGTTCACATCTTGGCCCCAAAGGCCCAAAAATTCCCAATTTGGCCCCAAAGGCCCAAAAATTCACATCTTGGCCCCTAAGGCCCTAAAATTCACATTTTGGCCCCAAAGGCCCAAAAATTCCCAATTTGGCCCCAAAGGCCCAAAAATTTACATCTTGGCCCCTAAGGCCCAAAAATTCACATCTTGGCCCCTGAGGCCCAAAAATTCACATCTTGGCCCCTAAGGCCCAAAAATTCCCAATTTGGCCCCAAAGGCCCAAAAATTTCCAATTTGGCCCCAAAGGCCCAAAAGTTCCCAATTTGGCCACAAGGGCCCGAGAATTCCCAATTTGGCCCCAAAGGCTCAAAAATTCACATGTTGGCCTCAAAGGCCCAAAAATTCACATGTTGGCCTCAAAGGCCCAAAAATTCACATTTTGGCCCTTAAGGCCCAAAAAAAATTCTTTGAGAACTTAGGGCCTTTCGAAAAGTCGAGGTGTCCAGCCCTAAGCACTTTACCTTATATATCACATCCCATTGGGTCCTATCCTAGGTGTCCTACCCTACCAACGCTACCCTACATTGTTTGGTCCTACCACCCCACATCACAAGGGTCAAGTCCAAATACCTTACCCTTACACTACCCTACCTCACACTATCTCACATGCCCTATGAAAACACCTTATATAGGATAGTCTAATCATTTTGACTATGTCCTTTTACAGGTACCCCCTCCAAAGACCACCTGTGCCCGAAACACCAACTGAGCTCTCACCCACAAGTCCAACAACCCCGACTGCACCAATGGCATCACTCACTGACATCCAAAACCTCATCGAACAACTGGAAGCCAGAATGGAGGCTAGAATGAATGAGGCATTGGCTGCCCAGAGGACTGCCTTAATAGCTGAACTAGGCGGTGGTAATGGAAATGGAGCTTCAGCTGGGGGAAGCGGACCTGCTACCTCCAATCAGGGACCCGGTGCTGCACCGACGTCCTCAAACCCTGCCCTGGATGACATGCCCTCCAGAACTGCTTCTGAGCTGGAAGCTCAGAAAATGAGAGAGAAACTAGAACTCCTGGAAAGGTCTATTACTACCCTTAAGACACACAAGGAAGTGGTGGACATGGACTCCTTGTCCTTGTTCCCCAAAGCAAGATTACCTACAAAATTCAAGATGCCTAACATGGACAAGTTTGACGGAACCACTTGTCCCAAAACGCACCTAAAAATGTATGTGGGTGCCCTCAACCCGTTTGACCTGAACAGCGAGCTCCTTGCTCAGTTGTTTCAGCAATCTTTGACTGGTGCTGCATTAAGATGGTTTGTAAGCTTGGATCGTTCCAAAATGAAGAATTGGGAGGACATATGCAATGCTTTCAACACGCAGTACCATTATAATATCGAAGTGGATGTTACCCGGAGGGAGCTGGAAACCACTAAACAAAAGAACAATGAGCCCTTCTCCTCGTTCCTTTTGAGGTGGAGAGCCAAAGCTGCTCAAATGATCAACCGACCCTCTGACCAGGAACAAGTTGACATGATAATCAAGAATTTACTGTTTGTCTACCAGTCACAGCTTCAAACACAGTATTTGCCTACGTTCCAATCGCTCATTGCGACTGCAACTAAGGTGGAAGACTTAATCCAGTTGGTTCAACTCATAGAAGACTCATACAAGAAGCCAAATCATGCTGGACTTTGAAAAAACCGTCTACAAGACCTGGTTGACAATGGGTCCATCATCCCCAAGAGCAAGCTGAACATCAACCAATCCCTTGCCTAACCATGGGATTAATGCAAAAAAAATTTGCTGAACAAGAATCGTTCGATCCTTTCGAACTTTTCTTAGAAATGAATGAAGTTTGTGTCTGAGAAGGTTGAGATCAAACCTCCAAAAGAGCAAAGGAATTGTTCAAGACCAACAACAACCTGTCTTATCGATTTAAGCATCGAGAAGAACAAAGTCACTACAGTCAATCCAATCCTAGTCCATCACAGTCCACCCAGAGTCTATCTTTTAGGGTCTCGTTTTTTCTTTTCATTTTCATTTCCATTCAAGTTTTCATTTGTAAATCTAAGTGTCTTTTGTACACAAATTTTGTCTTATCAATAAAAAGTGATCAGTTTACGTTCCAATCATGTTTATACTCTTTCCCTATCCTTTCTCCTGTGAAAGCGCAAAAAAAAAAATCGAAAAAAATAATAATAAAAAAAATTGAAAAAAAATGATGATAAAAAAAAAAGATAAATTGGCAAAGAAAAATGCATTCATTTGCTCTGCATCAATCAAAACTGGGGGCATCCTAAGAAGCACCATTAAAGGGGAAGTTTTGAAGGGTAATCATGGAAAGGATCCAGCAAAGGGTGCGCAAGACTTCAAACAGTACCGAGGCAAAGCCGATTGAAGGGGTTGGGGCCAGAATGGTTTCTCCGAAAACCCAGGAATGGAAGATGCTCCGACAGAGAGGTGTCTGAATTTTGAGCTTAAAAGCGACAGAATAAAGAAGTTATTGGGTTGGGTCTGCACGAAGTCGCAATGCTATCCATACACTACTCAAGTCATCTCAGAATCAAGTTGCCTCGAAATTCTTTATGGAGAGGCTGCTTCTAAGCAAGCAAAAGGAAAAACGGGACAAAAGGAACCCCTGGTTAAAAGGAAGCAAACAAGCAAAAGAAAAAAATGGGTCAGAAGGAACTTCTGTACAAAAGAAAGAAATCAAGGACAAAGCTACAGGAAATCAAGTTGTCAAAAACGGGTCAACTGCAAGCTCTTCGTTAAATTCAAGCCCATCAAGGGTAGATGACAAATCATTTCAGCCATAAGGACAAAGACCAAGCGGCTGCTCACATTTTGAAAAAGCAAGTTAAAAGAAGCAGTCATTTCCACAAATTGGATGACGACAAACACCTTGAAAAACAAGCGCCAAGCATGGTACAAGTACAAGAGTCCTTATAAACAAGGATCATTTCTCAAAACAAGGAAAAGGAAGAGTCTCCTCAAAATTCCTTATGGAGAGGAAAACCATTGAGGAAATAAGTTTCAAATTCAGAAGAAGATAAAGTTCAAGAAAAGGAATCAAATTAACCTAAAGAATTCAAACATGGCGAAGCCACAAACTCAAAGCATAAAAGCTTCGTCAACACTCAAGCCACTCAAGTTACCACCACAATGTGGGTATTCAAAACTCTTTGTGATGAATACAAGTCATATTTCAGTCAACCAGTGGTAAAACCACTACAACAACAAAGTCAGATTCGCCTAGGGTCATCACTATCATACGAGCTCGAGTCAATAAGTTGATTCAACATCAATTCGGGAAGGAATCCTGTAAAGACATCCAGTCGGGAATGAATCCCGTAAAGACAGCAAGCCGGGAAGAAATCCTGCGAAGAAAATCAAGGCAGCAATGAATTCTGCATCAACATCAAGTCGGGAAGGAATCCCGCAAAGACATCCAGGCGGGAAGGAATCCCGCAAAGACATCCAGCCGGGAAGGAATCCCGCGAAGAAATCAAGCCAGAAATGAATTCTGCATCAACATCAAGTCGGGAATGAATCCCGTAAAGACATCCAGTCGGGAATGAATCCCGTAAAGACAGCAAGCCAGGAAGAAATCCTGCGAAGAAATCAAGGCAGCAATGAATTCTGCATCAACATCAAGTCGGGAAGGAATCCCGCAAAGACATCAAGCCGGGAAGAAATCCCGCGAAGAAATCAAGTCAGAAATGAATTCTATATTAATATCAAGTCGGGAAGGAATCCCGAAGAAATCAAATCGGAAATGAATTCCACAATCAGCATTAAGGCGAAATTGAATTTTGCCCCAACAGCAAGTCGGAAATAAATTCTGCACCAAGACGGAAAGGAATTCCGCACTAACATCAAGCCGGAGATGAATTCCGCACCAGCCGAGCATGAAGTTCACATCCCGAAAGGAACTACGAAAGACCAGATTCTCCCCATCCCCCGAAAAGTTCTTGGAGATACGTAGGCAGCCGCAAAGGCACGGTCACAAACATAAGTTTGCATCATAAATAGCATTTTCTCTTTGCCAATAAAAAACAATAATAAAAAATAATAAAAAAAGAGAAGAAAAGAAAAATAAAAGCTGGAGTTGAAAACTCGAAAGGGCGGCTTCAGGCAAGAATTGAGCCCGCTAGGCTGAAAACCCGAAAGGGCGGTCTAGGCAAAAGTTAGGGCCAGGAGCCTGCTAGAGTCGAAAACCCCAAAGGGCGGCTACTAGGCAAAAGTTAAGGCAAAAAGAAAAAAAAAGTGCTTTCAAAGGTCTCCTTGGGAGTATATAAATCATTTTTTCCAGGAATCACTGAGTTTCTTCGAGTCAAAATTCACTACAAGAAAAATTTGAGTCTCTAAATCGTGTCTCCAAAATCAAGTCTCCATCACCAGTGGTCATTCCACAACGGGTCACAAAGATCGAGTCATTCTCAAAAGTTCGTTTTGAAAGTGTCACTCTTTGAGTCATTCCTCGAAAAAAAGAGAGAGAGGAAAATGTCAATTCAATCCCCGGGGTTTCCAAAACAACCCTAGAAAAAAAATGTCAAACATAATCATTGAGAGGTAATTCTTTAATACCTCGTCTCCACTCGGACCATCGTTTCTTCGATCCTTTCAAACGAGCGATGTCATCCGCATTGTTCGTTTCCTCGAGTCATATAAGTGGCTTTGTTCTCTTTGATTCCTCAATCGATTTGGACAAGTACAACGCCAATGTCTTAAAGTATTCCATGGTCAGCACCATTCTGGGGGTAAGAAGTGATAAGAACCTTCACCATTCTCCCATCACAGAAGTAATCACGGAATTTTTAGTCTTTCATTAAGAAAAAATTCTATTTCAGCTAATAAGGGCATCAATTCTCTCAAGCAGGGGGCAAAATCCTCCAAGTCAGATTCAGGGGCAAGTGTTAAAAAAAAAACAACATGCACAACCCAGGGTGAAACCCAACCATCGTCAATCTCTTTTACACAAACCCAGGGTAGAACCCGGTTAATGATTAACCTTTTTCTTCCATAAAACCTAGGGTGAAACCCTAACCAATGACCAACCATTTTTCATCCAAAGCCAAGCCATTTGATCATTTCGACTTTAGGTGGACCCTTGGTTCTCAAAGAAAAAAAAACAAAAATAAAACAAATCTCTTTTTAAGCCCTCATTAAGAGGCAGAATCTCTTTTCAAGCCCTCATTAAGAGGCAAAATCTCTTTTCAAGCCCTCATTAAGAGGCAAAAACATCTTTAAGTTGCAAACATAAATCCATGCATTTGATCATTTCATTTCAAAGAAAAAAAACCAACGGCGGGGTTTCCTCCTCTGCCCATCCTCAAAATTTGCTCCTTCAGACAGCCACTGGCTCTCATAAATCATTTTTATGATAGCCAGTGGGGGGCAACTGTGAATACTCAAATTTTGAGTCTCAAAAAGCCCATTTTCCCGGACTGCAAACAGTCCGGCCGGAGAAGCCTCCGGAACGAAAAAAAAACTAGAAAGTCTGTCGGCCGCAGCAGTGGTCGCCGCCCTTATCGGCGGCGACAGCGGCTGCGGTCGCCTGTGAACACCCAAATTTTGAGGCTCGAAGAGCCAATTTTCCCGGACTGCAAACAGTCCGACCGGACCAAAGGCCATTTTGGAAGTTCACTGAAAGTATGCCAATATGGTACTTGAAACGTCCGGGACGTCGCGAGGATCGCGAAACTGGTCCCGGAATTTTTTTTCGGAGGTCCGGAGCTCCCGTAAAAGCCTCCGGAGCGAGAATTAGCAAAACCACCTGGCACGGCGGCCCGGCCGCTGGCTTCCGTTGGCCCTGGCCGCCGACCGCCGGCGGCCCGGCCGCCGAAACAGTCCGATTTCGCCTATAAATAGTGGCCCCGGCACTCCGTTTTCCTCACTCAGTCTGTGTTGACGGACGCTCCTTCTCCCCTACGCTCCTTGCGTTTTCTTTTACTACTTTTCTGCATTTTTAATTTAGCTTTTATTGCTTTCTTGCTTTAATATTTGGCCACTTAAATTAAATTAATTCTAAAATAATATTCCCCAAATGAGGAGCTTAATCCGGAGTTTTTTCAAGCTGAAGCTAAGAAGCGGTCACCGGTTAACTCAGGTAAATAAACAAAACTCTGCTCATTTAATTTTAGCACTTCATGCATATTTCTCTTCTACTCCTAATAACTCTACAACTATATAAACACATTCATGTCATCAATTAGGCAAATAAACTGCCTCAATCAAATATGATTAAGCTTAAATACCCGGTTAATTAATAATCGTGGTATTAATGCTAAATCCGACAATATTGGCTAAAAAGCCTAGTTAATTAATAACTACGGTTTAATTGCCTTTATTTCGAACAGTCCGGCTTAAGTCCAATTAATCAATAATTGTGGCTAAAAAGCCTTAATCAATCACGTTTTGGCAACAAATTGCCTACAATTAAATCAACCACATTTTGGCAACAAATTGCCCACGGTTCAATCAATTTTTGGCAAACAAATTGCCTATAAATTAGATTAACCACTTTTTAGCGACAAATCGCTTAAATCAGAAGCTTTGGCAAAATGCCTTAGAATTAATCAATCTCTTGGCTAAAAGCCTTCAAACAATCATTTTGGTGACAATCGCCTAAATCACATCAACTTTTGGCTAAAAATTGCCTAAATCAATTCATTTTGGCTAAAAGCCTTAAATCAGTCATTTTGGCGACAAACGCCCGAATAATCACTTTTGGCAAACAAATTGCCTAAATCTTTTGGCTAAACGCCTTCCAGTACCAACTTTTGGCACAAATGCCTTAATCACTTTGGCGACAAATCGCCTAACCAATTTTTGGCAATAAATTGCCTAAATCACATCAATTTTTGGCAACAATTGCCTAAATCAATCTTTTTGGCTAAAAGCCATTAAAATCAACATTTTTGGCATCAAATGCCTAAAAATCAATTTTCAGGCAGAATGCCTAAACAAAATGCACAAGGTATACACACACTCATGCATAAAGCATACCCATTCAAAGCCCTTCAAAGAAGGCCTATCGAACTACGTCGACTTTGATCTTCCCTGCAAACGGAAGTATGTAGGCACGTTTGGGATTTAACCCCGAGTGGCAAGTCAAAATCACATTTCATTGGTCTAAATCACATTAATCACCCTGCAAAGCATTCATTCATGGTTAGTTCATCAGCATGACATAGTCTCGGGATCCACCTCGGGTTCGTAGACCATGCCTTAATCATTGGGTTAATTAATCTAGATTTAGGTTAATTAAAATTGGAGTCACTTAGGGTTTTTTCCTAGTTTACCCTAAAATAATTAAACAAGGTGGCGACTCACACATCACGTGCATTTCTTCCTGCATTCATATGCCATTGATGCTTTGGGGGGGGGGGGTTCACAGGTAGTGGTAATGGAAATGGGGCTTCCACTGTGGGAAGGGATCCTACTACCTCCAATCAGGGACCTGCTGCTGCACCGACGTCCTCAAACCTTGCCCTTAACCTGGATGACATGCCCTCCAGAATTGCTGCTGAGCTGGAAGCTCAGAAAATGAAAGAAAAACTGGAACTCTTGGAAAGGTCAATCACTGCCCTTAAAACACATAAGGAAGTGGTGGACATGGACTCCTTGTCCTTGTTCCCTAAGCAAGATTACCGACAAAGTTCAAGATGCCTAACATGGACAAGTTTGATGGAACCACTTATCCCAAAACGCACCTGAAAATGTATGTGGGTGCCCTCGGAGAGAACTGAAAACCACCAAACAAAAGAGCAACGAACCCTTTTCCTCGTTCCTTACGAGGTGGAGGGCCAAGGTCGCCCAAATGATCAATCGGCCTTCAGAACAAGAACAGGTAGACATAATCATCAAAAATCTGCTGCCTGTCTACCAACAACAACTGCAAACTCAGTACCTACCAACGTTTCAGTCGCTCATTGCTACTGCAACCAAGGTAGAGGATTTAATCCAAATGGGTCAACTGAAAGAAGACTCGGGTACCTCAAAATATAAGAAGCCTAGCCAAGCTAGCAAAGTTCACGAAGTGGCAAGTATCACCCCCACGAACCCTTTACGTGTGGGGAATATGAGAAATGGCAGCCAGTCGAGGAGGACTTACACTGATCTCGGGATGCCAATCCTTTTTGTATTCCGAGAGGCTATCAAGGCAAATTACATTAAGCCTTTGGAAGCAAGGCCACCATTCGACCCATTACCGAGGAACTATAGGGCTGATGAATACTGTGAGTATCATCAGGGTAACGGGCACAAAACTGAAGCATGCTGGACGCTTAAGAACCGCATCCAAGACCTGGTGGATAACGGTTCAATCATTCCAAAGAGCAAGCCAAATATTAGCACTAATCCTTTACCAAATCACGGGATAAATGCTATCGTTGCTGACCAGGAATTGATCGATCCTTTCGAACTATTCCTAAAAATGAATGACATCTATGTCCTGGACCTGAATGACTTATCTGAAGAGGTCGATGCAGTGACCAGGAGAAGAAAGAAGAAGGGTATACAGATGCGGCCTTACTTGTTGACTTTGAATGGTCATTTCTGCAAACCGGGAGAAACAATTCCTTATTGTAGCTTCCAGGAACCATTCTACTGCCCGACGGCTAAGAAAATGCTGCCCGGGCTGGAAATATTTGCTGATGTCTGGGACAACAAGCTAGAGGCAATAACCGAACTGGAGATAAAAGATCTCATGCAGCCCAGTCTCTTTGACGAGGTTGCAGTTATTACTAGTAAGATGGGAACCAAGATTTGCTAAGCCTGATCAAGCCGAATAAAGGGCCTCTCACCAACTGGTATACCGAGGAGGAGCGCGCTGCTGACAAAACCCTTCCCGAGCCAAACCTAGAGTCTGGACATGATGTCAAGAACTGTACTGAGTCTGAGTTTGACCCTGAGTCTGAAATCGAGTCAGAGTCCAGTTCCGAGTCTTCTGTATCGGATTTGGAAAATCCAGATTTTAAATTTGATGTAATTTTTGAGGACGATTTCGTCCTTATCAATAAAAGCTTACAGGCCATTGGTTACCCTGCGTGTCAATCTTTCCAAGCATGTCCTAGGAAAAATAATGAAAAAGAAATAAATGAAATAAAAATTGAAAAAGAGAAAATAATCATTGGCAAAGAAGAAAATGAACATACATACATTGCATCTGACTGTGTGAACAGGGGACAGATCATTGAATGCTTGAAGAAGTTTGCCAATTGCTTCATGTGGAAGGCTAGTGACATCACGGGAATTGACCCAGTAATAGCAGTACACAAAATTCCAGTGTACCCCGAGGCTAAGCCGGTAAAACAGAAGCTAAGGAGGCTGAAAACAGAATGGTCCTTGAAAATCAAGGAGGAAGTAGCTAAGCAATTGGAAAACAAGTTCATAGAGCCCATTGCCTACCCAACATGGTTAGCGAACATAGTGCCGGTTCCTAAGAAGGATGGAAAGGTGCGAATGTGTGTCGACTACCGGGATCTGAATAAAGCATGTCCGAAGGACGATTTTCCTTTGCCTCATATTGACTTGTTGGTTGACCGAATGGCTGGACACGAGATGGTCTCCTTGACTGATCTCGCTATCGAGTACAATCAGATAATGATGCATTTGCCAGACAAAGAGAAGACGACATTCATCACAGAGTGGGGAACCTACTGCTATAGGGTCATGCCTTTTGGGCTCAAAAATGCCGGGGCAACTTATCAAAGAATGGCAACAACTATCTTCCACGACATGATTCATAAAGAAGTGGAGGTGTATGTGGACGACATGGTTGTTAAATCAAAAACAGCTGAAGAACATACCACAACACTTGAGAAGTTCTTCCTTAGGCTTCGAAAGTACAATTTAAAGCTCAACCCGGCAAAATGTCTATTTGGGAGCTGCATCCGGAGTATTTCTGGGGCATATGGTCAGCCGGAAAGGCATAGAGATTGACCCTTCAAAAGCCAAAGCCATTTTGGAAATGCCAGCACCGAAGACGGAAAAGGAAGTTCGGGGTTTCCTAGGAAGGCTACAGTACATCAACTGGTTCATTAATCAATTGGCCGATACTTGTGGTCCGATCTTCAAATTACTCAGGAAAGGGGTATCCGTCAAATGGAACGAAGATTGTCAGAAAGCCTTTGATCAGGTCAAACAGTATTTACTATCTCCGCCAGTCTTGCAACCACCAAGGCTAGGAAAACCTTTGCTATTGTACCTATCAGTGACAGTAGAAGCGATGGGTGCAATGCTAGCTCAACAAGCAGAAGACACCAGGGTAGAAAATGTCGTGTACTACCTTAGCAAAAGGATGCTAGACCATGAGCTGAAGTATAATAAGATAGAGAAGTTATGTCTGGCTCTAGTTTGGGCTTGTACAAAGCTACAGCACTACCTTTCATCCTATACCACATATGTTATCTCTGAATCGAAACCCTTGAAATTCCTTATGGAGAGGCCGGTTCTTGACAGTAAGATGGCTAAGTGCGTGTCAGTGCTCGCAGCCTATGACTTGAAATTTGTACAACGGAAGGCAGTAAAAGGAGGAGCCTTGGCTGACCAATTAGCGGAACTGCCCGTGGAAGACGAAATGAAAGAAGTGAAATTTCCCGACGAAGATCTCTTGAACGTGGAAAATGACGTTTGGGAGATGTATTTTGATGGAGCTTCGAATTATCACGGAAATGGAATTGGAGTCGTGTTCAAAACTCCTTGTGGAGAATACGTCCCAATCGCAGTCAAGTTAGATTTCGACTGCACCAACAATGAAGCTGAGTATGAAGCTTGCATTAAGGGGTTAGAAGCGGCCCTGGAAAAAGAGATAAAAGTCCTTAGGGTTTTCGGGGATTCCAATTTAATAGTCTCCCAAGCTCTAAGGAAGTGGAAAATTAAGGAAGAGTGTTTGGTTCCTTACCTACAACGCTTGGACGAATTGGCTCAACAATTCGAGGATCTGTCTTTCCATTACTTGCCCCGAGCCAAAAACCAGTTTGCTGATGCCCTTGCTACTTTAGCTTCCATGATCAATGTAGAGGGGAGTCAAATCATTCGACCTTTGACAGTTCGGCTACAGAAACAGCCGGCCCACATCATGAATTTGGTCGATGACAAGCCCTAGTTTTGGGACGTACATAATTATCTTCAGAACGAGGCTTACCCGGATGGATCCTCGAAGACTGATCAACGAACACTGAGACAGTTAGCATCCGGATATTTCCTTACTGGGGGAGTTCTATATAAAAGAAGTTGGAACGGTTTGCATCTAAGATGCGTAGATGAAGGGGAAGCTCAAACCATTATGGATTCCTTACACAACGGGGAGTCCGGTCCACACATGCACGAGATAGCTCTGGCTCGAAAAATCATGAACCTGGGTTATTACTGGTCAACTATGAATGCAGATTGCGTGAGGCACGCGCAGAAGTGCCATGAGTGTCAAATTTTTGCTAAGCTGCAAAAACAGCCTCTGGTCAATTTGAATCCCATTGCTTCACCTTGGCCCTTCGCAACTTGGGGCATAGATGTGATCGGAAAGATCCACACAAAGGCTTCCAATGGTCATCAATTCATCCTGGTTGCTGTAGACTATTTCACTAAGTGGATTAAGGCAGCCTCTTATTCAGTTTTGAATGCCAAGAAGGCGGCACAGTTCGTTCGTACTAACATCCTTTGTCAGTACGGAACGCCATTTGAGATCATCACTAATAATGGGTCCCACTTTCAGAGTGAATTTTCTGATTTGTTGAAAGAAAAGAGAATCCAACATCATAAGTCCTCACCCTATCGTCCACAAACAAATGGGGCTGTAGAGGCTGCAAATAAGGCTATAAAAGTCATTTTGCAGAAGACAGTTCAAAAGCACAAAGCTTGGCACGAACAGTTACCGAATGCCCTATGGGGATATAGGACTTCAATCAGAATGCCCATCAGAGCAACTCCGTATTCCTTGCTATATGGTATGGAGGCAGTGCTGCCTGTTGAACTGAAAGTTCGGTCAGCAAGAATCATCCGGGAAAGCCAAATCAGCGAAGCAGATTGGGTCCAAAATTACCACCTCCAACTCCTGGGTATTGATGAAAAAAGATTACAAGCGATCCACTGAACTCAGGTTTACCAGAGGAGAATGGCTAGCCATTTTAATAAGAAGGTCAAAGATTGAAAATTGGAAGAAGGTTGTTTGGTCTTGAAGGAAATTAGACAACCAGTCATAGACCCACGTGGGAAGTTCCGTCCTCATTGGGCTGGGCCCTACATTCTAAAGAGAATACTGTCCGGCGGAGCCGTCATTTTGACTGATTTAGATGGTTTGGAGTTCACAAATCCATGTAATTTAGATCAGTTAAAAAGATATTATGTGTAATTATAATCATTGCATGATGTAAAAAAGAGCTACATTAGACCTGATTCTCCTCGGAAAAAAGAAATTATGTATCGGAGATATGTAGGCAGCCCTCTTTTGGGCGCGATCTAAACATTAATGGAAAAATCATTTCATAATTCATTCTTCTTTACCAAAAAAAAAAGTGAAAAAAAAAGAAAAACCCGCTAAGTTGAAAACCCGAAAAGGGCGGCTTAGGCAAAAGTCGGGGCCCGCTAACCTGAAAACCCGAAAGGGCGGCTTAGGCAAAAATGGGTAGCTCGCTAAGCTGAAAACCCGAAAGGGCGGCTTAGGCAAAAGTTAGAGCTTGAATAAATAAATTGGGAAATGCTTGGAAAGCCTAAAAGTCAAAACTGTAATGTCATTCCGTTTCAAAGTAATACAGTCAAGCAAAAGAGTCCATAAAGTTCAATAAAATAAAAGTCCAAGTCCAAAAGAAACATACATCCAAAGCCAAAAGATAAATCCAAAGTCGAATTCCAAATAAAAGTCTAAGTCCAAAAAAAAAAAAAAAACAAAAGTCCAAAAAATCTAAGTGTCCCATCGCCTACGTGGGGCAACGTCCTCAATGTCGTCTTTAGGTGCTAAACCCTCTCCAACCTCGCCTGTCTGAGGAACCATCACAATCTCCTCATTAGTCCCGTCCGCATCATCGGCGCCAACCTGAGCCCAACCCTCAAGTGCACTCAGCAGTGCGTTCCTCCTTGGCCTCTCAATCGGCCAAACAGCAGCAATGAACCAGGTTCGGTACTCTGGAGAAGTATGAACACCGACAGGATTAGGTAGGGGCCTAACCATGTGATGATCTCTAATCCAGGCCTTAAAGATGGCTCGGGTAACACCCAGAGTAATAACTGAATCAACAAAAGTGCCATCCACAATCGGAATAGTCTGGTCTATCCCCATCTGCCTTAAAACGCGCGAAGCACAGTACCACGTGCAATGTGTAAGGCCTAGAAGGTAAACTCGGGTATGGCGAAAGCTAACCTGGATAAAGCGGTTGATGTCATACCAGGAAATGTACCACAGTACCTCATTTGGACCCAACTCAATCAGCCATGAGGTCCATGCATCAGTAGACGGATGAGTGATCAGGATCCTCCGCATACGATACTGAGAGGGGTTATAAGGCAAGAAAGTAGGAGCAGCAACCACTTGGAGGTGGTCCTTTAACCAAACCTGAGTATAGATCCTTTCTATTACGAAGGAATGAACCAAAAGAAAGAAGAGACAATAAGGAAAAGGAGAAGGGAAAATAACTGGAGAATGATCGGAGAGACAGTCCAATTGTCAAAACCCAAGGCGGCTCTGTCAAGACTTCGGATAGTCTCGGCTAGCACAATACCGCCGATGCAGCCCATGTCCTCCATCTGACGAATCATCGAATAGAGTCGTAAATCTCCAAAGCCTGGGTCCTTATTAAACAAGAAACCTGCCAATAAGCAGAAAACAAAAGCCCGCATCCTCAGCCTCATCCGGTCTGGGTCATCTGGTCGAGTCTCTGAAAATTCATCAATCAGTGGTAGCAGAATTGCCTTCTGGTCATCCACAACCATGGCCCTAGCCTGTGGCCTGCTGAACTGGAATAGACTTTTAAACGACCGCATATACCCAATTTTGACCTCATGTCTAACTAAAGGGGCATTGGGATCGCACCCTATAATCATGCAGAATTCCTCAAAGAGAGGACACATTTCCTCCATCATGGCACCGAATCGAAAAACATGGGCCTCCGGATCCCAAAATTTGATGCAGGCCTGTAAAAAATCCCAGTCTATAACTACTCCCCTAAGGGTAGCAATAGGAGATAGACCGTACCTCCCCAAATTGATCTTTTCTACCTTGGAGAGACTCTTAGTCCAATTGTGCATGCTGTGGTTATAAAAGGGATTCATTTTTGAAAAGAAGAAGAAGAAGCCATTGAAGAAAATGATGAGGAAGTTGAGAGGATTTGAGAGAAATCTTTGAGTTTGAAAGTTAAAAATGAATGTAAAAGTGAACTTCAGCTATTTATAAGGAAAATAGCCAAAAGGCGGGTCTTCTGGACACGTCCGTTTTTCGCCTTCAAAATTTATTTTTTCAGACAACCACCGACTCCCATAAATCATTTTTATGGTTGCCGGTGGGGGGCAACTGTGAATACTCAAATTTGAGGCTCAAAAAGCCTATTTTCCCAGATTGCAAATAGTCCGGCCAGACCGGAGGCCATTCAGAAAGTTCATCGAAAGTATGCCAATATGGTACTTGAAGCATCCGAAAAATTACGAGGATCGCGGAACTGGTCCCGGAATATTTTTTGGAGGTACGGAACTCCCGAAAAAGCCTTTGGAACGAAAGACTAGCGAGTGGACAGGGTACGGCGGCAGCAGCCGCCCTCCAGCCTGGTTTTTTCCTATAAATACAGCCCCAAATCGACAGTTTTACACACTCGGTCTGTGTTGACGGACGCTCTCTTCTCTCCTACGCTCCTTGCGGTTCTTCTACTGCTTTTCTGCATGTAGTGTAGGCTTTTATTACTGTGATATTTGGTCACTTAATTGAATTAATTTTAATTAGTATTCCCCAAACGAGGAGCTTAATCTGGAATTTTCAAACTGAAGCTAAGAAGCGGCCGCCGATTAACTCAAGTAATAACGAAACTCTGCCCATTTAGTTTCAGCATTTTGTGCATATTCTCTTCTACTCTAAATTCTAATTAAATAATTAAATAACTGCATTCACACCATCGTCATTTTGGCAGCAAACTGCCTTAAGTAAATAAGTTTAGGCTAAAATGCCCGGTTAATCAATAATCGTGGTATTAATGCTTAACTCCAAACATATTGGCTAAAGTGCCATAGTTAATTAATAACTACGGTGTAATTGCCTTTATTTCGAACAGTTCGGCTAAAAGTCCAATTAATCAATAATTGTGGCTAAAAGCCTTAATCAATCACATTTTTGGCAACAAATTGCCTACAGTTTAATCAATCACGTTTTGGCAACAAATTGCCTATGGTTTAATCAATCGCTTTTGGCAATAAATTGCCTATAATTCAAATAACCACTTTTTAGCGACAAATTGCTTGAATCGACATTTTGGTAATAAATTGCCTCAACTAATCAATCAACTTTTTTTTGGCGACAAATCGCCCAAGTATCACTTTTTCTTTGGCAATAAATTGCCTAAATTACATATCATCTTTTGGCACGAATGCCTTAATCATTTTGGCGACAAATCGCCCAACAAAACCCCTTTGGCACAAATGCGCTTAATCAATCACTCTGGCGACAAATCGCCTAACCAATCTTTAGCAATAAATTGCCCAATCAAACACCCTTTGGCAACAAATGCCTAAAACAACAAATCAATCAATCTTTGGCAAAAATGCCTAAAAAAATGCACGAAGCATGCACACACTCATGCATGAAGCATACCCCTTCAAAATGCCTTTGAATAGGCTTTATCGAACTACGTCAGCTTTGATCTCTCATTCAAACGAGAGTACGTAGGCACGTTCGGGATTCAACCCCGAGCGGCAAGTCGAAATCACCAAAACACTTTATTGATCCAATTGCATCAATTTACCTTGCAAAGCATTTACACTTAGGTTCGTTAATTAGCATGACATAGTCTCGGGATCCACCTCGGGTTCATAGATTGTGCCTTAAACTTTGGGGTAATTAATCTAGACTTAGGTTAATTAAAATTGGAGTCATTTAGGGTTCTTTCTTAGTTTTCCCTTATAAAAAAAAAACTAGGTGGCGACTTCATAAAACACACACGTGAACATACCTCGTTGTAGCATAATTTTGCCTTCGGGGGAGGGTTCACACTTACTCATTGGTATATAGGATGGAAGCAGTCCTCCATATTGAAGTTCAGATCAGATCAGCCAGGGTCATGAGAGAAAGTCAGTTGCCCGAAGCAGAGTGGGCTCAGAATCACCACAATCAATTAAATGCAATCGATGGAAGACGGTTAGAGGCACTTAATCAGATTCAAAGCTACTAACAGAAGATAGCCAGACACTTCAATAAGAGAATCCATGATCGAAAGTTAGATGAAGGTTGTCTTGTACTCAAGGAAATCAAAGCTCCCATAAAAGACCCTAGGGGTAAATTCAGGCAAAATTTGGCAGGGCCCTACATCTTGAGGTAGATTGTGCCTTAAACTTTGGGGTAATTAATCTAGACTTAGGTTAATTAAAATTGGAGTCATTTAGGGTTCTTTCTTAGTTTTCCCTTATAAAAAAAAAACTAGGTGGCGACTTCATAAAACACACACGTGAACATACCTCGTTCTAGCATAATTTTGCCTTCGGGGGAGGGTTCACACTTACTCATTGGTATATAGGATGGAAGCAGTCCTCCATATTGAAGTTCAGATCAGATCAGCCAGGGTCATGAGAGAAAGTCAGTTGCCCGAAGCAGAGTGGGCTCAGAATCACCACAATCAATTAAATGCAATCGATGGAAGACGGTTAGAGGCACTTAATCAGATTCAAAGCTACTAACAGAAGATAGCCAGACACTTCAATAAGAGAATCCATGATCGAAAGTTAGATGAAGGTTGTCTTGTACTCAAGGAAATCAAAGCTCCCATAAAAGACCCTAGGGGTAAATTCAGGCAAAATTTGGCAGGGCCCTACATCTTGAGGAAGATCCTCTCTGGAGGTGGCATCATCCAATTAGATATCGATGGCAATGAATTCACCAATCCGTGCAATTTGGATCAACTCAAGAGATACTTCGTGTGAATGCATTCAGGCATTAGCACCAGAATTATTGTCCCCTTCTTATGTCACTATAAAACGGAACTATGGTGACCTGACTCCCACAAATATGTTCCAAAAGAATGGGATACATAGGTAGCTCAGCCTATGGGTGCAGTCACAATAATAATAAAAATATATTTTGCCCCTTTCTCACTAGAATTCCATATTTTCTGTGCCAATTAAAAAAAGAAAAAAATTAATCAAAAGATGAATTGAAAACCTGCAAAGGGCAGTTCAAACAAAAACAAAATAAGCTAAGTTGAAAACTTGCAAAGGCAAGTGGCTTAGACAAAATCAAAAAGCTCGCTAAGTCAAAAACTCGAAAGGACGGCTTAGGCAAAAGTTACAGCAGCCTGCTAAATCAAAAACCCGCGAGGGTGGTTTAGGCAAAATTAAGGCTTAAAAGCAGTAATCTCATAAGGATAAGACTAAATTTCCTTTTCAACCCAAAAGTGTCAAAATGATTTCCTTTTTACGTATCTCAGGAACGGTACAAACTATGTAAAAAGCAAATCAAAAAAGCCCTATCTCCTAGGCAGCTATTTTTGTTACCTATCTCTGTCCATGTCAGTCGTCTATGTATACCATCCAAAATATCTAAAATCCAAGTGTCAATTGGACCCTCTATATATCATGGGTCAGTATCCTCTCTTAAAGCCCTCATAAAAATACGGGCCGAGACAAAATCAAATGAACAAAAATCCTACCCCATCAAGGTAAGGTCGGTATGCACTGAAGGACTAGGCAATTCGTCTGGGCCGCCTCAGATGTACATACCTAGAGTCGTCAGAGTCCTCTAGGTCAGCCCGTCAGGTAGAGTCTAGGGTCATGTCGATCATCATCCGGAGTTTAGCATCAATCTCCCGAGTTTGAGTCTCTTGACACTTTCTCACTCCTGGTCACCATGTTCAACCCTCCACCAAGCCTCATAAGTGGCAGTCCTGCTTCTAGAAACTCCAGCCTCTACTACATGAGCCCCTCTAGACCAGCTACCCAGTATGGCCAACCTTGGAAGAAATCAGTATGTCCCGAAAAAGAGCTCCAACTGATGGCAACCCCTGAACATGTCCTAACTCTCTCATCAGCCTCAAACCCAGGTAAAAAGTGATGTTGTCCATGCCGAGCAAATAGGCAATTAAAACCCAGCTGACCAGACTAGGAACCTCCTGATCTTATACCAGTCATATCTCCATAATATTTGATCTGGCCTCAGCGCTAGCAACCACTATAGCCACTCGTCCTTTTGCCCGAGTCTCACCACAACTTGCCTTGATCAATACTGTGAAAGCTTAGAAGGAGGACGTCGTGGTGGCTTTACCACTCTCAAATGATCTCTCAACCAGACTTGTAAAACTAGACATTACACCAAATCTTAAAGATAAAAGAGGCATCAATATGGAAAACCTCCTACTCAAACAGATTCAGCTGAACCCTAGCCTAAATGCTTAAGTATTTCCTTGAAAGCATATAAGACCAGATTTTGCTCCCCACTATTCAGGACTAAACAGGCATTCGTATGCAATCCTTCAAACATCACAGTTATTCAAAACCTAAGCCTTTTTTCAGAAAGCACCCTAATCAAAACTAGACACACACGATGCTAGTTTGAGAATGCTTACCTGATGCAAGATTGGGCTAGCCGACTAGACCCTATCCACTCTATAAGCTCGGTCAAGGTTTAGGATAGCTATCCCAGCCTATCGCTCAATCTGAACGACTAGGTCGACCACCCTCAAGTTGCCCCAACCAACTGAAACCAATTAGTATGCGGGTGCACAACAAGTACAAAACCAGAGCTTGGGTCTTGTACCTCTGAAACTCTAGATCTACGAAATCGAGTGGGTCTAGATACCGCTCAATAAGCCCTGCTAGATCAACACAGTCATTTACCACTAGCCCCCTAGCCTCCTCCACAAACAGCACTAGCATCCTTGTGAAGCTCCTAAAAAACCTAGTCCTAGATGGTGCAGCCATTGGAGCCCTCTCGGAATCATTGCTTAATAATTCTGCAAACTCCTTGTATGTCGAGCACATATCCTCTAAATGCGTGTCAAATTGAAACACATGAGCTTATAGATCCCATAGGTGTAAGCATGCATTTAGAAAAATCTGGTCAACCGGCAAGCCTCTCAAAGTTATCAACGAAGACATATCATACTGACTTAGATTGATTTTCTCGACCTTCTCTTACTTCTTGGTCCATCTATGCATGCCATAACTGATATACAACTCCATTTTTGGTAGAATGCTTTAAAAATAAGAAAAATTGGGCTTCGGGGAGCAAAACAATGCTATTTTGAGGCCCTAAATGAGGTATTTATAGGCTCCAACCACCAGCCTCAGAAAACGCAGCGGTACTGACCAGCCCATATTCGGTACAAACCTGTCCACCCAATATTGACGGGGCAGGCAGTAACAACCAAAACGATACCGTTTTGGGGGACCCCGGTGCCAATCAAGGGCACCTCGGTACCGCCTGCCCCAGTTTTGTCAAAAAAAAATATTTTCTTAAAATTCCAACCAGACGATGAAAATATAATTTTACATAAAAGCCAACACTTTCAAGCTGCAAAATAAATATCTTTTTACACAAAAGCCAACTTTTTCAGGCCACAAAATAAATACATTTTTACTCAAAGTCGGCATTTTTCAGGCCGCAAAATAAACATCTTTTTAAACTAAAGACGGTATTTTTAGACGGAAAAACTTAGGATTCACTTAGAAATTGAGCTGAAAATCAGAAATGGCATTCATGCATCATGCATAAGTATTTTGTTTGCTAACCATGACTTTCAAGACAAAGTTAAAGCAAAAGAGGAACAAGCAATCAGTGCAATTTCTAGTTCAAACAATTCAAATCAGGGTGGCCAGTGCCAAAGTCATAAAATAGTGCAACTCAGTACAAATTCAAATCAAATCAGGCAATCAGTGCAACCCTAACAAAAAGTAAGTGCAATCTATGGTGCAAGACAAGCAATCAATGCAATCTTTAGTTCAAACAGTGCAAACAAACAGTCAGCGCAACCACAATCAGATAGTTCAAGCATTCAGTGCAAAACAAAACAGGCAATCATAGCAATCCTTAATCACAGAGCAGACAATCAAAGCAATTTTTAAATCAAACATTCAAGACAGGCAGTCAATACAAAGCTTAGCACACAAAATAGGCAAATCAGTGCAAAGATAGACGGTTCAAGCATCCAATATAAATAAATAAAATAAGCAAAGCAGACTTGCAAAAGTAAAAATCTAACATTTTCATAAATAAAGTAGCCAATATTTTACAAAAGATGTTGCTATCACAGCAGCATGAGCCCAAAAGGTGTTGTGAAGTTAGTCCTTAGATTGTTCAAGCCTAAATCAGTGGCCTATCCTAAAAAAGTAGTAAAAATAAATAAAGGCAGGGGCTTGGGGGCTTAACGGTGTCTGAGATTGTCCCGCAGTATTTGGACTTAGTCCTCTAGAAAGCTCTCACAGGTCAGAGCCTCAGACAGTGCCCCGGGATGCTGACCGACTAGAAATGTCATTCCCTCGCACCAACCTGGAGGAGGCTGTATGGACAAATAGAGCATCAAGCTCAGATCATTAACAAAAAAAGAGATATACCGACACGCCCTGAGGATAGACCAACCAGTGACCGAGGATGTCATCTATCAGGACATATAAGGCCATGTCATGTCGAGTAACGTATCTCACTCGCTGCATCTCCTCGCGTAGTAAGTCTAGTACCCCGGGACCAGCCCCTTATGGCTCGTCCTCGATCTCGGTGGTGACAACGGGCCCACTTGCTCCACTCGCCTGGTCGGAGGCAAGGGATAGGGGGCGTTCACACTCCGCTTAGAATCACTAGCTGGGGAGTAGGAGGATGAAGGTGCTTGAGAACCCATGCTGGCAAGGCTTAGGTGGGAGGGCAAGTTCCCAAGAATGAAGAGACAAGGGAAAGCAAAAAGAGAGTGTGTGGGGAAAATAGGCCACCACCACACCCACCCCCTATTAATAGAAAAAGGGGAGGACAGGCCTCGCCCTTACCTGGAAAACTAGACTTTTTAGGGTTCATCTAGACTCAGAACTTCACACACCTAAAATGACAGTGACAGATCTCAAAACATAGCGGTACCTTTTGATCTAATAGATATTACAAAAATGACCCAAAAAATAGCCGAACTGGATTGTCTTTAGAAAAATATTCTCAGAATCAGGCGAGATTTTCACAGGATGTTTCAGACATCACCATGACTTGTCAAGTATGGTTCCAGACTAAAATTCCATTCAAAAGTCCTAAAATCGGAGTCTAAAAGATCAAACCTTAATCAGCTCTGATCTTTCAGAGGGGGAAGCTGTTGAGCATGATTTCAGCACTGGGTTTTAGGAAATTACGCCATGGTTCCAACGACATGAGAATCAGCTTAGTCAGACGTCATATGGGCCTCAAATGGACCTTTAGAAGCCGGAAAGCCCTAAAATCAAAGGCCAATGGTATGGCAGTAATTTGCCCAGATCGGCGTTGGCTAGCTTCTGGCCATTGCCGACCGATCACCTTGATTGATACTCAAATGGAGCTCTGCATTACCAATTTCAAGGAACTCGGTACTGTCATGTCTCTGGCCCAGCAGCTCCTTGGCCTATAAATATGGCCCTTCCCCCCTCATTTCAAGCATCTCTTGTTGCTTGATCGAGCGCTTCTCAAGCATCAAGGACTCTCACTCTCCCTCGAATGATTCTAAGGCAATATAGTTAAACCTCGCTCTTCTTTCTTAGTTGAGTTTAAGGCTCAACTTGGTACTCAAAAGTCGATCCTTTTGACTTTTATTAACACTTTAGTCTTCCTTAGACCAAAGCTACTAGTTAGTTAATTTATTATTAATTAATTTAAGAACTAATTGAGTATGTTATTTGACAATATTATAAGACTATAATAGGGTCCTCGTGCCTAACCTTTGCTAAGTTTGGAGGAAGACTCGACCTCTTTAGCCGTTAACCACTATGGAGCTCCGATCCAGCTGTGGGACAAGTGCTAGGGTATAATTATTCAAAACTCAAAACTTTCTCAGTTAAGCCCGATCCATCCGATACCTTATAAACTGTTAAGCACATTGCATACATTAAGCTCGGTCCATCCAGCACTTTGTATACTTTAAGCTCGGTCCGTTTGGCGTACTAAGCCTGGTCTGTCCGGCAAAACTGATAAAACCAGTTTTCAACTAAAGCCCACTTCCCGAGTGGTGTGAACCCCTCCCCCAAAAAACAGGCATATGATGCATATGACTAAGGGCAGAAATGCACGTGAATGTATGAGTCGCCACCTTGTTTAATTATTTTAGGGTAAACTAGGAAAAAACCCTAAGTTGACTCCAATTTTAATTAACCTAATTACTAGATTAATTATCCCAATGTTTAAGGCACAATCTACGAACCCGAGGTGGATCCCGAGACTATGTCATGCTGATTAACTAACCAATGAATGAATGCTTTGCAAGGTAAATGATGTAATTGGACCAATGAAATGTTTAAGTGATTTCGACTTGCCGCTCGGGGTTAAATCCCGAACGTGCCTACGTACTTCCGTTTGAATGGAAGATCAAAGTCGACGTAGTTCGATAGGCTTTTTTAAAAGGGCTTTGAATGGGTATGCTTAATGCATGAGTGTGTGTATGCTTCGTGCATTTTGTTTAGGCATTTTGCTAAAAGAATTGATTGATTTGATTAGTCGTTTGTTGCCAAAAGTGTTGATTTAAGGCTTTTAGCCAAAAAGATTGATTTATGCAATTTGTTGCCAAAAAATTGATGTGATTTAGGCGATTGTCGCCAAAATTGATTATTTGAAGGCTTTTAGCCAAAATGGGTTGATTTAGGCAATTTGTTTGCCAAAAAGTGTTGATTGGGCGATTGTTGCCAAAATTGAGTGATTTAAGGCTTTTTGCCAAAAGATTGATTAATTCAAGGCATTTTGCCAAAGCTTCGATTTAAGCGATTTGTCGCTAAAAATGATTAATCTACTTATAGGCAATTTGTTTGCCAAAAGTGATCAATTGAATTGCAATATAGGCAATTTATTGCCAAAAAAACGTGTTTAATTAAGGCCATTTAGCCACAATTATTGATTAATTGGACTTAAGCCGAACTGTTCGAAATAAAGGCGATTATACCATAGTCATTAATTGACTAGATACTTTAGCCAATATTGTCGGATTTAGGCTTTAACACCACAATTATTAGTTAACCGGGCATTTAAGCTTAATCATATTTAATTAAGGCAGTTTATTTGCCAAATTGATGACGTGAATGCATTTATGCAACAGTTTAATTCAGAATTGGAGTCGAAGAAGAATATGCATGAAATGCTGAAATTAAATGGGCAGAGTTTCGTTATTACCTGAGTTAATCGGCGGCCACTTCTTAGCTTCAGCTTGAAAACTCTAGATTAAGCTCCTCGTTTGGGGAATATTGATTAGAATTAATTTAATTTAAGTGGCCAAATATCACAACAGCAGAGTAATAAAAGCCTATACTAAATGCAGAAAAGTAGTAAAAGAACCACAAGGAGCGTAGGGGATAAGAGAGCGTCCGTCAACACAGACTGAGTGAGTAAAACTGAGTGCTCAGGGCTGTATTTATAGGGAAAACCGGGCTAGAGGGCGGCAGCTACCGCCGCGGAGGGCGGCCGCTGCCGCCGTGGCTGCGGCCGTCGCCGCCGTGGCTTGTCCACTTCCTAATTTTTCGTTCCGAAGGCTTTTTCGGGAGTTTCGTACCTCCAAATAATATTTCGGGACCAGTTCTGTGATCCTCGTAATTTTCCGGACGTTCAAGTACCATATTGGCATACTTTCGGTGAACTTTTCGAATGGCCTCCAGTTTGGCCGGACTGTTTGCAGTCTGGGAAAACAGGCTTTTTGAGCTTCAAAATTTGAGTATTCACAGTTGCCTCCCACCGGCAACCATAAAAATGATTTATGGGAGTCAGTGGTTGTCTGAAAAACAAATTTTGAAGGCGAAAATCGGACGCGTCCAGAAGACCCGCCTTTTGGCCTTTTTGGGCCTTTGGGGTCAAATTGGGAATTTTTGGGCCTTTGTGGGCAAATTTGGTATTTTTGGGCCTTTGGGGCCAAATTGAGAATTTTTGGGCCTTAGGGGCCAAAATGTGAACTTCTGGGCCTTTGTGGCCAAATTGTGAAGTTTTGGGCCTTCGGGGCCAAATTGAGAATTTTTGGGCATTAGGAGCCAAAATGTGAACTTCTGGGCCTTTGTGGCCAAATTGGGCATTTTTGGGCCTTGGGGGCCAAAATGTAAACTTCTGGGCCTTTGTGGCCAAATTGTGAATTTTTGGGCCTTTGTGGCCAGAGGAGGGGGAGGCCCCGTCGCTGATGCCATGGTTGATAGGCTTTTCCTGTTGTTTTTTTCTTTTTTTTTTTTTGCCTGTATTTCTGTACTGAACTTTGACTGTACCTGCACTTGGTTAGTACTGAAAATATGTATGCATCACTATTCATTTTGAAAGAAAACGGGCTTTTTTTTTTTTATGGCGGTCGCCGTCGCCGGCGGGGGCAGCCGCCTCTAACTGCCGTAGCTGCCGCCTCCGGGCGCGTTTTTCTATAAAAAACTTGGTTTTTCCAGATTCTCTCACTCTTTCTCGAAATTCGTGCCAGAAAAAAAGTTTTCAGCCAGTTTCTTCTCTTTTTCTCTCTTTTCCTTCTTCTATTTTTTTTTCAAAAAAAAATGAATCCTTTTTATAACCACAGCATGCACAGCTGGACTAAGAGCCTCTCCAAAGTCGAAAAGATCAACTTAGGGAGGTACGGTCTTTCTCCTATCGTTACCCTTAGGGTAGTGGTAATTGACTGGGATTTTCTACGGGCCTGCATCAGACTTTGGGACCTGGAGGCCCACACTTTTCGGTTCGGAGCCATGATGGAGGAGATGTGCCCTCTCTTTGAGGAATTCTGCGCTATCATAGGGTGCGATCCCAATGCCCCTTTAGTCAAGCATGAGGTCAAAATTGGGTATGTTCGGTCATTTGAGAACCTGTTTCAGTTCAGCCGGCCACAAGCTAGGGCCATGATTGTTGGTGACCAGAAAGCAATTCTGCTGCCCTTGATTGATGAATTTTCAGAGGTTCACTCAGACGACCTAGACCGGATGAGGCTGAGAATGCGGGCCTTGGTTTTCTGCTTGTTAGCTGGTTTCTTGTTCAACAAGGATCTAGGCTTTGGGGATTTGCGACTCTGCCCCATGATTCGGCAGATGGAGGATATGTGTTGCATCGGTGGCATTGTGCTGGCAGAGACTATCAGGAGCCTTGACAGAGCTGCTTTAGGCTTCGATGACTGGACGGTCTCTCCGATTATTCTCCAGGTATTTCCCCTTTTCCTCTTTCTTTTTTCTTCTTTCTGTTGGTTTGTTCCTTTGTAATAGAAAGGATCCATTACTCAGGGTTGGTTAAAGGATCACCTCCAAGTGGTTGCTGCTCCTACTTTCTTGCCTTACAACCCTTCTCAGTATCGTATGCGGAGGATCCTGATCACTCATCCGTCCACTGATGCATGGACCTCATGGCTGATTGAGTTGGGTCCAAATGATGTACTGTGGTACATTTCCTGGTATGACATCACCCGCTTCATCCAGGTTAGCTTCTGCCACACCCAAGTTTATCTGCTAGGCCTTACACATTGCACATGGTACTGCGCTTCGCGCGTTTTGAGGCAGATGGGGATAGACCAGATTGTCCCAATTGTAGATGGCACTTCAGCTGATTCAGCCGTCACTCCGGGTGTTACCCGAGCCGTCGTTAGGGCTTGGGTTAGAGACCATCACATGGTTAGGCCTTTACCTAATCCTGCCGGTGTTCAGACTTCTCCTGAGTATCGGACCTGGTTCATTGCCGTTGTTTGGCCGATTGAGAGGCCAAGGAGGACCACACTGCTGAGTGCACTTGAGGGTTGGGCTCAGGTTGACGCTGATAATGAGGTTGGGACTGATGAGGAGATTGTGTTGGCTCCTCGGACAGGCGAGGTTGGAGAGAGTTTAGCAGCTAGGGATGACTCGGAGGATGTTGCCCCACGGAGGCGACGGGACACCTAGACTCTTATAGGCTTTTGGACTTTTGTTGTTTTTCCCTTATTTTGACTTTTTATTCGGGACTTTGACTTTGGATTTTGGATGTATGTTCTTTGGCTTTGGATGTATGTTTTGTTTTTTTTTTTTTTTTTGGACTTGGACTTAGACTTCATTATTTATTTATTTTTCTTGGACTCTTTTGCTTTCTGCTTGACTTCGGACTGTTTGACTTTATGGCTTTAATTGGGAATGTCATTTGACTTTTAAGCTTTCCAAGCATTTTCCAACTTTATTTATTCAAGCTCTAATTTTTGCCTAAGCCGCCCTTTCGGGTTTTCAACTTAGCGAGCTACCCATTTTTGCCTAAGCCACCCTTTTCGGGTTTTCAACTTAGCGAGCCCCGACTTTTGCCTAAGCCGCCCTTTCGGGTTTTCGACTTAGCGGGTTTTTCTCTTTTTTTTTTCTTTTTTTCTTTTTTTTCTTTTCTTTCCTCTTTTTTTCTTTCCTTTTTTTCTCTTTTTTTTTTTTTTTGGCAAAGAAGAATGAAATATGAAATGATTTTTTTTATTAATGCTTAGACCGCCCCCAAAGAGGGCTGCCTACATATCTCCGATACATAATTTCTTTTTTCCAAGGAGAATCAGGTCTAATGTAGCTCTTTTTTACATTATGCAATGCCTATTATACAAAATATCTTTTTAACTGATCTAAATTACATGGATTCGTGAATTCCAAACCATCCAAATCAGTCAAAATGATGGCTCCGCCAGACAATATTTTCTTCAACACATAGGGTCCAGCCCAATGAGGACGAAACTTCCCACGCGGGTCTACGATTGGCTGTCTAATTTCCTTCAGGACCAAACAACCTTCTTCTATTTTTCGGTCTTTGACCTTCTTATTAAAATGCCGTGCCATTCTTCTCTGGTAAACTTGAGTTTGGTGGATCGCTTGCAATCGTTTTTCGTCCATACCCAAGAGTTGCGAATGATAATTCTTAGCCCAATCTGCTTCGCTGATCTGGCTTTCGCGGATAATCCTCGCCGACTGAACTTCCAGCTCAATAGGCAACACTGCTTCCATACCATACACTAAGGAATACGAGGTTGCCCCAGTAGGCGTTCTGATAGAAGTCCTATATCCCCATAGGGCATTCGGTAATTGTTCATGCCAAGCTTTATCCTTTTTAACTGTCTTCTGCAAAATGACCTTTATAGCCTTATTTGCAGCCTCTACAGCCCCATTTGTTTGTGGATGATAGGGCAAGGACTTATGATGTTGGATTCTCTTTTGCTTCAGCAGGTCAAAAAATTCACTTTGAAAGTGGGATCCATTATCAGTGATGATTTCAAATGGCGTTCCGTACCGACAAAGGATGTTAGTACGAACGAACTGTGCTGCCTTCTTGGCATTCAAGATTGAATAGGAGGCTGCCTCAATACACTTAGTGAAATAATCAATAGCAACCAGGATAAATTGATGACCATTGGAAGCCTTTGGGTGGATTTTTCCGATCACGTCTATGCCCCAAGTTGCGAAAGACCATGGTGAAGTAATAGGATTCAAATTGACCAGAGGCCGTCTTTGCAGCTTAGCAAAAATTTGACAATCATGGCACTTCTGCGCGTGCCTCACGCAATCTGCATTCATGGTTGACCAGTAATAACCCAGGTTCACGATTTTCCGAGCTAAGGCTATCCCGTGCATGTGTGGACCAGACTCCCCATTATGTAAGGAATCCATGATGATTTGAGCTTCTCCATCATCAACGCACCTTAGGTGCAGGCCATTCCAACTTCTTTTATACAGAACTCCCCCAGTAAGGAAATATCCGGATGCTAACTGTCTCAATGTCCGTTGATCAGTCTTGGTGGATCCCTCCGGGTAGGCTTCATTCTGAAGATAATTCTGTATATCCCAATACCAGGGCTTGTCATCCACCAAATTCATGATATGTGCTGGCTGTTTCTGTAGCCGAACTGTCAGAGGTTAAATGACTTGGTCTCCCCCTACATCAACCATGGAGGCCAAGGTAGCCAGAGCATCAGCAAACTGATTTTTGGCTCGCAGCAAGTAGTGGAAGGATAAATCCTCAAATTGTTGAGCCAACTCGTCCAAGCGTTGTAGGTAAGGAACCAAACGCTCTTCCTTGATTTTCCACTTCCTTAGAGCTTGAGAGACTATTAAATTGGAATCCCCGAAAACCTTAGGGACTTTTATCTCTTTTTCCAGGGCCGCTTCTAACCCCTTTATGCAAGCTTCATACTCGGCTTCATTGTTGGTGCAGTCGAAATCTAATTTGACTGCGATTGGGACGTATTCTCCACAAGGAGTTTTGAATACGACTCTAACCCCATTTCCATGGTAGTTTGAAGCTCCATCGAAGTACATTTCCCAGACTCCACTTTCCAAGCTCAACAAGTCTTCATCAGGAAATTCTACCTCCGGCATTTGGTCTTCGACCGGTAATTCTGCTAATTGATCAGCCAAGGCTCCGCCTTTCACTGCCTTCCGTTGTACAAATTTTAAATCATAGGCTGCGAGCACCGACACCCACTTAGCCATCTTACTGTCAAGAACCGGCCTCTCCATAAGGAATTTCAAGGGGTTCGATTCAGAAATAACGTATGTGGTGTAGGACGAGAGGTAGTGCTGCAGCTTTGTACAAGCCCAAACTAGAGCCAGACACAACTTCTCTATCTTACTGTATTTTAGCTCGCAGTCTAGCATCCTTTTGCTGAGGTAATACACGACATTTTCTATCCTTGTATCTTCTGCTTGTTGAGCTAGCATTGCACCCATCGCTTCTTCTGTCACTGATAGGTACAATAGCAAAGGCTTTCCTAGCCTTGGTTGCTGTAAAACCGGCGGGGATAATAGATATTTCTTGACTTGGTCGAAAGCTTTCTGACAATCCTCATTCCATTTGACGGATACCCCTTTCCTGAGTAATTTGAAGATCGGACCACAAGTATCGGCCAATTGATTAATGAACCGGCTGATGTATTGTAGCCTTCCCAGGAAACCCCGAACTTCTTTTTCCGTCTTCGGTGCTGGCATTTCCAGAATGGCTTTAGCTTTTGAAGGGTCAATCTCTATGCCCTTCCGACTGACCATATGCCCCAGAAATACTCCGGATGTAGCTCCAAACAGACATTTCGCCGGGTTGAGCTTTAAATTGTACTTTCGAAGTCTAAGGAAGAACTTCTCAAGTGCTGTTGTATGTTCTTCAGCTGTTTTTGATTTAACAACCATATCATCCACACACACTTCTACTTCTTTGTGAATTATGTCATGGAAAATGGTCGTTGCCATTCTTTGATAGGTTGCCCCGGCATTTTTGAGCCCAAAAGGCATAACCCTGTAGCAGTAGGTTCCCCACTCCGTGATGAATGCTGTTTTCTCTTTGTCTGGCAAATGCATCATTATTTGATTGTATCCGACAGCAAGATCGGTCAAGGAGACCATCTCGTGTCCAGCCATTAGGTCCACCAACAAGTCAATATGCGGTAGGGGGAAGTCGTCCTTCGAACATGCTTTATTCAAATCCCGGTAATCCACACACATTCTGACTTTGGCATCTTTCTTCGGCACCAGCACAATATTAGCTAACCACATCGGGTAGGCAATGGGTTCTATGAACTTATTCTCCAATTGCTTGGCTACTTCCTCCTTGATTTTCAAGGACCATTCTGTTTTCAGCCTTCTTAGCTTCTGTTTTACCGGCTTAGCCTCAGGGTATACTAGAATCTTGTGCACCGCTATTGCCGGGTCAATTCCCGTGATGTCACTTGCCTTCCATATGAAGCAATCGGCAAACTTCTTCAAGCATTCAATGACCTGTTCCCTGTTCACACAGTCAGATGCAATGTATGTATGTTCATCTTCTTCTTTGCCAATTATTATTTTTTCTTTTTCATTTTTTATTTCATTTATTTGATTTTCATTATTTTTGCTTGGAAATGCTTAGAAAGATAGACACGCGGGGTAGCCAATAATTTGGAAGCTCTTATTGTGATTAGGACGGAATTGTCCTCAAAAATTACATCAAATTTGAAGTTTGGATTTTCTAAATCCGACACAGACGACTCAGAACTGAATCTGGACTCTGACTCGGTTTCAGACTTGGGGTCAGACTCAGACTCAGTACAGAACTTGATTACAGACTTTGACTCTAGGTTTGACTTAGGAGGGGGTTTATCAGCAGCGCGCTCCTCCTCGGCGTACCAGTTGGTGAGAGGCCCTTTGTACGGCTTGATCAGGCTCAGCAAGTCTTGGTTCCCATCATTTCCTGTAATGACCGCAACCTCGTCAAAGAGACTGGGCTGCATGAAGTCTTCCACTTCTAGTTCAGTTATTGTTTCGAGATTGTTGCCCCAGACATCAGAAAATACCTCTAACCCAGGCAGCATCTTCTTAGCTGTCGGGAAGTAGAATGGTTCCTGGAAGCCACAATAAGGAATTGTTTCTCCCGATTTGCAGAAATGACCATTCAAAGTCAAAAAGTAAGGTCGCATCTGTACACTCTTCTTCTTTCTTCTCCCGGTCCTTCCAGCCAGGTCTTCATCAGTGGGCTCATATCCTAGCCCAAAAGTCCCTTGGTTCACTGGACATTCCCAAGCTTGCAGTGCGGGGTATGTCTTTCCGGACCTTACCATAACCATTCCCGGCAGGTAGGTGTGAATACTCAAATTTTGAGGCTCAAAAAGCCAGTTTTCCCGGCCGCGGCGGTGGCGGCCGCCTTTAAAGGCGGTGGAGCCTGTGAATACCCATTATTTTGAGGCTGGAAGAGCCAATTCTTTCGGACTGCAAACAGTCCGGTCGGACCGGAGGTCATTCAAAAAGTTCACCGGAAGTGTGCCAATATGGTACTTGAAATGTCCGAAAAATTACGAGGATCACGGAACTAGTCTCGGAATATTTTTTGGAAGTCCGGAACTCCCGGAAAAGCCTCCGGAACGGAAAAAAGGCACGCATGTCCGCCCGCGGGGGCGGGCATGCCCACCCTCAAGGACGGGCGCGCCCGCCCAGCAAGGCGGGCACGCTCGCCCAACCTGGGCGGACATGCCCGCCCGCCCAACCTGGGCGGACATGCCCGCCCAGCATGGGCGGGCACGCCCGCCCAAACCAGGCGGGCACGCCCGCCCGGCCCAGGCGGGCGCGCCCGTCCTATTAGGCGGGCACGCCCGCCCTCGAGGGCGGGTAGGCGCGCCCGGGGTGCGTTTTTTCCTATAAAAAGAGGCCCTGGGGCTCCATTTAGACACACAGTCTGTGTTGACGGACCTCTCTTCTCCCTTTACGCTCTTTGCGATTCTTTTATCGCTTTCTGCATTCTTTATTTTATTTTATTTTATTTAGCTTTCATTTTTTCTTGCTTTATTAAGTGGCCATTAAAATTCCATTTTAATTAATATTTCCCTTAACGAGGAGCTTAACCTGGAGTTAAGAAGCGGTCGGAGATTAAATCAGGTACATAAACTAAACTACGCCTATTTAATTTTAGCACTTCATGCATGCTTCTTTTCTACTCCTCTTAACTCTATAACTGCATGAATGCATCCATATCATCCACTAGGCAAATAAATTGCCTCAATCAAATAAAGATTAAGCTTAAATGCCCGATTAATTAATAATCGTGGTATTAAAGCTTAAATCTGACATTATTGGCTAAAGAAGCCTAGTTAATCAATAACTATGGTGAAATTGCCTTTATTTCGAACAGTTCTTGGCCTAAGTCCAGTTAATCAATGATTGTGACTAAAAGGTCCTACTTAAACACGTTTTTTTTATGGCAATAAATTGCCTATATTTCAATTTAATTAATCACTTTAGGCAAACAAATTGCTTATAAGTGAAAAGTTAATCTTTTATAGCGACAAATCGCTTAAATCAATAATTTGGATAAAAGCCTTTAAATAATCACTTTAAGCAAATAAATTGCTTATAAGTGAAAATTAATCTCTTTTATAGCGACAAATCGCTTAAATCAATTTCTTTTGGCTAAAAGCCTTAAATCAACCTTTGGCAACAATTGCCTAAATCAATTCATTTTGGCTAAAAAGCCTTAAATCATTCAATTTTGGCAACAATCGCCTAAACAATCAATCTTTTGGCAATAATAAGCCCAATTAATCTTTGGCAAGCAAATAAGCCCAACTTATCTTTTGGCAAGAATAAGCCCAAATCCTTTCTTTTGGCAAAAAGCCTCAAATCAACATTTTGGCACCAAGTGCTTGAAACAATCAATTCTTTGGCAAAATGCCTAAACAAAAATGCACAAAGCATACACACACTCATGCATAAAGCATCCCATCTAAAGCCCTCTAGAAGAGGCCTATCGAACTACGTTGACTTTGATCTTCCATTCAAACGGAAGTACGTAGGCACGTTCGGGATTTAACCCCGAGCGGCAAGTCGCAATCATTCAAACTCACTTAAACATTCCATTGGTCCAATCATCTTGCAAAGCATTCATTTTTGGTTAGTTTCATCAGCATGACATAGTCTCGGGATCCACCTCAGGTTCGCAGATTATGCCTTAGACATTGGGATAATTAATCTAGTAACTAGGTTAATTAAAATTGGAGTCATTTAGGGTTTTTCCTGGTTTACCCTAAAACAATTAAACAAGGTGGCGACTCATACATTCACGTGCATTTCTTCCCTTAGTCACATGCATTCATATGCTTATGATATTTTGGGGAGGGGTTCACAGTAGGACATTTTCAGCATCAAAGGCACTATGCAGTTTATTTGCACCGTCCCGAAATCAAAGAGAATTTGAGAGTTTGCAGTCTTTCCTTCTATGAACTGCACAGTGTCATATTGAAATCCCGAGAGGGGCAGGTTGGCATTCTCCGGGTTGACCTCAAAGAGAGGCTGACCCTTTGTCTTCTTCAGTTGGCTATTGTCATCCCCCTGAATAGTGATAACTTTGCCCTCATAAGGAAACTTGACCTTTTGGTGCAGGGAAGAGGGTACTGCCTTAGTATGATGTATCCATGGTCGACCCAGAAGTAGGTTGAAACTGGTGGGCACATCAATTACTTGGAACGGGACCTCCATCACAGCTGGCCCAATTGCCAATTTTAGTGTAGCAACCCCTAATACTTCCCTCCGGGTGCTGTCATATGCTTTCACTATCTGGTCCGATGGAATGAAATCTGTTTCCTCCAACCCCAGACAGCTGGCTACCCTTAGTGGGCAGATGTTCAGTGCTGACCCATTATCAATGAGAACCATGGGCACAGTCTTTTCTCTGGTCTGAACAGTAACATAGAGTGCATCATTGTGACTGCTTCCTTGCTTGGGCAAGTCATCGTCGGAAAACCCGATGCTTTGGATCTTTGATGATTGGGTGAGGGTGGACACCAGCACTTCAGGGCTAACCTCCACCGATGTTTGGAGTTGACTCAAAGCCTTGCAAAGAGCTTGGCGATGAGGAAAGGATGATGCCAGAAGTTCCCAGATTGACACCCTAGCCTGGGTCTTTTTTAACTGTGAGAGTACCGGGTCTTCCTTTGGCTCATCTGCCCTCTGGTAGGGCTTATTTTGGACTTTGTCCAGGACTAATGGTTCATACTGTCTCCCGCTCCTGGTTATTGCATTGACCTCTTCAGATAAGTCATTCAAGTCCAGGACACAGATGTCATTCATTTTTAGGAATAGTTCGAAAGGATCGATCAATTCCTGGTCAGCAACAATAGCATTTACCCTGTGATTTGGTAAGGGATTAGTGCTAATGTTTGGCTTACTCCTTGGAATAATTGAACCGTTGTCCACCAGGTCTTGGATGCAGTTCTTAAGCGTCTAGCACGCTTCAGTCTTGTGCCCGTTACCCTGATGATACTCACAGTATTCGTCAGCTCTGTAGTTCCTTGGTAATGGGTTGGGTGGCGGCCTTGCTTCCAAAGGCTTGATGTAGTTTGCCTTGACAGCCTCTCGAAATACCAAAAGGATTGGCATCCCGAGATCAGTATATGTCCTTCTCGACTGACTGCCATTTTTCAAATTTCCCACACGTAAAGGATTCGTGGGGGTGATGCTTGCCACTTCGTGGACTTTGCTAGCTTGGCTAGGCTTCTTGTATTTTGAGGTTCCCGAGTCTTCTTTCAGTTGCCCCATTTGAATTAAATCCTCTACCTTCGTAGCAGTGGCAATGAGTGACTGGAACGTCAGTAGGTACTGAGTTTGCAATTGTTGCTGGTAGACAGGCAGCAAGTTCTTTATAATTATGTCCACTTGTTCTTGCTCAGAAGGCCGGTTGATCATTTGGGCGGCCTTGGCCCTCCACCTCGTAAGGGACGAGGAAAAGGGTTCATTGTTTTTCTGTTTGGTGGTTTCAGTTCCCTCCGAGTAACATCAACCTCCATATTATAATGGTATTGCGTATTAAACGCATTGCAGATGTCTTCCCAGGTCTTCATTTTAGACCGATCCAGGCTGACAAACCACCTCAAAGCAGCACCGGTGAGTTATTGTTGAAACAACTGAGCAAGGAGCTCGCTGTTTAGTCCGAACGGGTTTAGGGCACCCACATACATTTTCAGGTGCGTTTTGGGACAAGTGGTTCCGTCAAACTTGTCCATGTTGGGCATTTTGAACTTTGTTGGCAGTCTTGCTTCGGGGAACAAGGACAAGGAGTCCATGTTCACTACTTCCTTGTGTGTCTTAAGGGCAGTAATAGACCTTTCCAACAATTCCAGTTTTTCTCTCATTTTCTGAGCTTCCAGCTCAGAAGCAGTTCTGGAGGGCATGTCATCCAAGTTAAGGGCAGGGTTTGTCGATTCAGCAGCAGGTCCCTGATTGGAGGTAGCAGGTCCACTTCCCCCAGCGGAAGCCCCATTTCCATTACCACTACCTAGTTCGGCTATTAGGGCAATTCTCTGGGCAGCTAATGCCTCATTCATTCTAGCCTCCATTCTGGCTTCCAGCCTCCATTCTGGCTTCCAGTTGCTCTATGAGATTTTGGATGTCAGCAAGTGATGCCATTGGTGCAGTTGAAGTTGGTGAAGCTGGTGAGGTTGGTGATAGCACTGTAGGTGTGACTGGAACTTGGATAGGCACTCGAACAGTGGGTACCTGATAGGATAAGGGTAGTTGGATTAGGTACAGTGGGTAGTATTCTGTATCAGGGTAGCTGAAGTAGATCGACTCTTTTGTCCAGTTGTGCATGACTAAAAAGAATATTTTGTGTTCCTTTTAATGTTCTTATGAAGTGATATGTCATGAATGCACATAACATCACGTCATAATTCGTCTTAATGATATGGTTCGCATCATTGGGTGCATACAGCCCTAAAGGATAGGTTCTATAGGCTATGACAAAAATAGAGAATTGGCCTATTAAGGGACCCTTGAACCTTGAGCATGGATATACCTAACCACATGTGAAACAAAGAGTTTCACATGGGTCCAACAGTACGCATACTCATGGGCCACCCCCAAAAGGATTAGGGATGGTTTGCGGTAACAGGGAGGACGCTTTGGCTGTCCGTCGACATAATCAAGGAGACCTGCCGATCAGCGCTACTTGTTATCCAGACTCAGAAGTTTGAACAGAGAGAGAAGAAATTCATTTGAAATTCGTTTTTTTATGCAATGGAGAAAAAGATTCTCAATTCGTGCAAGTAAATCAACAAATTTAAATGATTTAAAGTAAATTTCAATTAGGTCCAAATTCTCCTTATTAAGCATTCTTAAAGAAGGAATACTTAATCTTTGTTGGGGTACCCTGCAAAACAAAGCATAGTAAAATAATATCCTAAAGAAGGGCAGGTTAGTTTACACAACAATCGTAGTCCACTTTATGCAAAATGATTACATAAGTCCCCAGCAGAGTCGCCAAGCTGTGAACTCCTCCCTCGAAAAACAGGCATATGATGCATATGACTAAGGGCAGAAATGCACGTGAATGTATGAGTCGCCACCTTGTTTAATTATTTTAGGGTAAACTAGGAAAAAACCCTAAGTTGACTCCAATTTTAATTAACCTAATTACTAGATTAATTATCCCAATGTTTAAGGCACAATCTACGAACCCGAGGTGGATCCCAAGACTATGTCATGCTGATTAACTAACCAATGAATGAATGCTTTGCAAGGTAAATGATGTACTTGGACCAATGAAATGTTTAAGTGATTTCGACTTACCGCTCGGGGTTAAATCCCGAACGTGCCTACGTACTTCCGTTTGAATGGAAGATCAAAGTCGACGTAGTTCGATAGGCCTTTTTAAAAGGGCTTTGAATGGGTATGCTTAATGCATGAGTGTGTGTCTGCTTCGTGCATTTTGTTTAGGCATTTTGCCAAAAGAATTGATTGATTTGACTAGGCGTTTGTTGCCAAAAGTGTTGATTTAAGGCTTTTAGCCAAAAAGATTGATTTAGGCAATTTGTTGCCAAAAAATTGATGTGATTTAGGCGATTGTCGCCAAAATTGATTATTTGAAGGCTTTTAGCCAAAATGGGTTGATTTAGGCAATTTGTTTGCCAAAAAGTGTTGATTGGGCGATTGTCGCCAAAATTGAGTGATTTAAGGCTTTTAGCCAAAAGATTGATTAATTCAAGGCATTTTGCCAAAGCTTCGATTTAAGCGATTTGTCGCTAAAAATGATTAATCTACTTATAGGCAATTTGTTTGCCAAAAGTGATCAATTGAATTGCAATATAGGCAATTTATTGCCAAAAAAATGTGTTTAATTAAGGTCATTTAGCCACAATTATTGATTAATTGGACTTAAGCCGGACTGTTTGAAATAAAGGCGATTATACCATAGTCATTAATTGACTAGATACTTTAGCCAATATTGTCGGATTTAGGCTTTAACACCACGATTATTAGTTAACCGGGCATTTAAGCTTAATCATATTTAATTAAGGCAGTTTATTTGCCAAATTGATGACGTGAATGCATTTATGCAACAGTTTAATTCAGAATTGGAGTAGAAGAAGAATATGCATGAAATGCTGAAATTAAATGGGCAGAGTTTCGTTATTACCTGAGTTAATCGGCGGCCGCTTCTTAGCTTCAGCTTGAAAACTCCAGATTAAGCTCCTCGTTTGGGGAATATTGATTAGAATTAATTTAATTTAAGTGGCCAAATATCACAACAGCAGAGTAATAAAAGCCTATACTAAATACAGAAAAGCAGTAAAAGAACCGCAAGGAGCGTAGGGGAGAAGAGAGCGTCCGTCAACACAGACTGAGTGAGTAAAACTGAGTGCTCGGGGCTGTATTTATAGGGAAAACCGGGCTGGAGGGCGGCCGGCGGCCGCTTCTTAGCTTCAGCTTGAAAACTCCAGATTAAGCTCCTCGTTTGGGGAATATTGATTAGAATTAATTTAATTTAAGTGGCCAAATATCACAACAGCAGAGTAATAAAAGCCTATACTAAATACAGAAAAGCAGTAAAAGAACCGCAAGGAGCGTAGGGGAGAAGAGAGCGTCCGTCAACACAGACTGAGTGAGTAAAACTGAGTGCTCGGGGCTGTATTTATAGGGAAAACCGGGCTGGAGGGCGGCAGCTGCCGCCGCGGCGGAGCCGCCAGTTCCAGCGGCCTCAGCCGCCGCCGTCCTCGCCGGCGGACGCCGCCGCCCTCGCCGGCGGACGCCGCCGCCGTGGCTTGTCCACTTTCTAGTTTTTCGTTCCGAAGGCTTTTTTGGGAGTTCCGTACCTCCAAAAAATATTTCGGGACCAGTTCTGCGATCCTTGTAATTTTTCGGACGTTTCAAGTACCATATTGGCATACTTTTGGTGAACTTTTCGAATGGCCTCCGGTCCGGCCGGACTGTTTGCAGTCCGGGAAAATAGGCTTTTTGAACTTCAAAATTTGAGTATTCACAAGTGGCAACTTCAAAATCCTACCATCCTAAACGATGGTAGAACTTCGTGCGCCCTAATCCTCATACAAACGAGGTACGAAGGCATACCTATAGATTTCAGCCTAGGTAACAGGCCCCCGGCCAAAATGACCAATCGGGATCTAGGGGAATGTCTCGCACGACCTAGAATCCTTGATAGACGAGGATGGAGTTGTGCTCCCCTTCAAATTATACGCTTTTCAATAATTTATGCTTTTAATGTTTGACTATATTCCTGATATTGCCATGCATTACTTGTATGTGCATACATTGATAAATGGACATTCATGCAAAACACTGCTTTTGATTTCTTAATTACGACCCAAACCACTGATTCATTTTGAAAAGAGGCCGAAAACCTAGTCCCCGAACCCAATGATTCGAGGCTAGTGCATTATCCAAAAGGCAAATTAAAAATGGAGTCTATCATGGTTTTTTTTCCTTAATCTTTTCTCTAAAAACAAAAACAAATAAAGGTAGCAACTCTAACACAGTACATACAGTCAAAGCGCTCTAAAGAGCCAACTCGACATCACATAAGTGCTAAACCAAGCCATAATTTTTTAATTGGACCAACAAACAAAAGGAACCGCATGGAGTTCCTCCTAGTTTCCATGACGAATCGACCAATGGGCCCAACCGAACCAAAAGACTCCGTCATTCGTATATCGTTTCCCTCGGTGCTCGGGAGGGGGTGCACAATAACATCCTTTTTTATCAAAGTGCCAAAGAAGAGAATATACTTCAAATAACTCTAGTGTCATTCATACTAAATAACTGCATAATTTTCTCAATATCCCATCGTTTTTTACCCTCCACAAAAAGATCACATACCCTCATAAATTCATTAATAAACGAACTCCCATCTTCCACTATAAAATTACCACTTTTCAGGATCCACTGCTCTTTAGTCATAAAAATATTCCTACCATCCCCTACCCTCCATCGTGTCCCCTCGCCTCGACATCTCTTAAGAAGACAAAAAACTCTACCAGATCAAGCTATAACTGGTACCCAAAACAGCTGAAACAAAGTCCCCTTAAGGAAATATTTAACTTTGAAAATTTAATAGAAAAGAGTGTTAGTTTCGGTTAACAATGTAACACCCTATTTTTCTTGTGTCTGAAATAGTAGTTTACCAGTCTATGAATAGTACCATCGGTCTGCGAAAAGTACTACTAGTCCGGGAGTCAATATTATTTTGGTTCGAAAAAATTACTATTTATATTTTATATTTTATTTAATATTTTTGGAGCATGCATGCATGATTTTTATGAGTAGAAAGTAAGTAATGAATTTATTTGGAGAATTTAGATGACTAGTGAATAGTGAATATGGTGTTATATTAATTAAGGAAATTTGAGGAATTATTTTTATGGAGTAATTCTAAGAATTTTGTTTAGATAAATAATATTTTGAACGAATTTAATTGGAGAATATTTTGAGCCATTAGATTAGATTACAATTGACTTGGTCTTAGCCACCAAATTATGTTAAAAGTCTAAAAAGCCCTTTAGTTGCTTTCTATAAGTCAACACCCAAATAATTGAGCAACACTTTCTTCTTCTTCTTCTTCCCCACTTAGGCGTCAACTTCCTCTTCTTCTTCTCTTTGTTTTTCTTCAATTCTTACTTGCTAAATCCACCAAATTCACTTCATTAAACTTGAATTAAGTAATTAATCTTAGAGAATTAAGCTTGAGAAGCGATTTGTGATGATTATTTTAAGAAATTTGGAGATTTCCTACTTGAGCCAAGTATGTGTTTTAATGATAACTTCATTATTTTTGGGTTTAGATTCTTGTTTTAGAATATACATGCTTACTCATGCTCCAATTTCTACTTTTATGTGTTTTCTTTATTTTGATTTTGATTTTCTTATATGTAGAGGGTGGAGAACTTCTACCAAAGAGAAGGGCAAAGCTAAGGCTTAAAGAGTTTTAATTTAAGCTTGTTAAAGTTTGTTTTAAGGTTACTGTTCATAAATACGCTTACCTTGTTTCAATTTTTGATTTTGTGATTTTATGCTATTATGTGATAATTTGGGAAGGCAGACTAGAATGCCCTATGAAAGCATCGGTGCAAAAGGAAAGCACATAGTCTGTCGGTCACCACTCAATTATCTTATTGATTATATATCATCCATCGATGCATTGAATATCCTATATCGTCGTAGAAGGAGTTAAGTTCCCAGGTGGAATAAAAAAATCGCAAGTTTCTTTTTTTTGTTTTGGATAAACAAAATATCTTTTTTCCTTTGCATTAAAATAACAGATAAAAAAACGATATGATCCAATCTCAAACCCATTTGAATGTAGCAGATAATAGTGGAGCCCGAGAAATGATGTGTATTCGAATCATGGGGACTATTAATCGACGATATGCTCATATTGGTGACGTTATTGTTGCAGATTCGTCGATCCTCAAAAAAAAAAGAAATAAGCGAAGTTCTATCGTTGAGTGATAAATGGGAAATTCATGGAAAGTTACAATCCCTACCGCGAAATAGTGCACATTTTGTGTGAATTGATTAAATTGTTGAACTTTGGTTGCATAATTGTGCTCTTGGATGTATGAATTGATTAAATTGTTGAACATTGTTAGAATGATTAATTGGTTAAGAGAAACTCCTCCCCTTATTTTCTCATGTTGGCCAAACCATATGTGAGGTAAGGGTGTGAGTTTTTCTTTTCAATTAATGTTTGATTTAAGCTCTAAATGGGTTGTTATGAATATATTTAATGGATACTAAAGTTAAATTATACATATGTTAAGTTTACTAATTTTTCCTATGAGTAAATTATTGGACATTTTGGGGAAAAATGTGGAATTAATTTAATTGATGCATGATGAGGGTTTAAATGGACACTTGGGTGCTTAAGAATTATGTTAGCATGCTTGATTGAAGGAGGAAACTTCCTCCCTTTAATTTGCATGAAGAGGCCGACCCACCCTAGGGTGGTTGCCTTGAATTTCATAAGGAAAATATTATTTAATTTATAAAGTTTTATTCATGATGAATCTTATTATGACTTTAGGAAAAGTAAAAGAAGATAAAATAAAAAAAGCGTATAAGAGAAATTTTTCCTATGATAAGAAATTGTTTCTCAGTATGAAATTTTATGAATTATTTAAGTTTAAATTAAGTTTCGATTATGATTTTAAGAAGACTAAAGAAAATGAATTTTATGAGAAATGTTATGAATTAAGAAATAAATCATGGATTTTGGGCTCTAATATACTTTATTTGAATTTGTTGCATGATTTAATTTATTTTGTAAGATGAGCATCCTTGGCATTTGATGCCATTATGATAAGAAGCTATGCTCATATGCTAGGCATGTGGGTGTCTTATGTTAGGGCGAATGCGCTCTATATGTTATGAAAGGCTCTTGCAGTCCTTATGAATAAGCTATGAAATCTTATCTGCTTCTTTTTCTTCTAAGTCTATGTGGGCCCATTGGAAAATATCTTTAAGAAAATTAAATTAATGAGATTGCATTATTTTAGTAAATCTTAGTTTAGAATAAATTATTTATGTTATCAAATGAATTTCCAAAGCATGATGTTTTGGTGCATAATTTTAAAATAATGGCATGTTTATTGGTGAATAAATGATTAAGTAAAGGACTTACGATGTAAAAGAACTAAATTATTTATGTTATCTACTGTGAGTTTATTTGATATTCCTTATGCTATAAATGTTAATGTATAAAATTTAATGATTTTATGATTTGTAAATCTTTTTATGAAAATTTATAATTTGAGTATGTTTTCATCACAATATTGGTATGTTTGTGATTTGTGAGCACAACTGAGTTTTACACTCAGTGCGTTACTTTTATCACGCGTAGGTTCAAGACTGTGTTTTACTGCTTGAAGACCAGAAGAGTAGCATCAGAGCCGAAGAGACTAATTTGGTAGTAGTAGATTTAGTTTCATGTAATTAAGAATTTTGGCATGTATAATTATTACATTTCTTTTGGAGATTATGTTATTTGAATTATAACTTAAGCATGTTATTATAAATTATTTTAGTATATATATTTGGAGATAAGTATGAGACATAATCTATAATTGAATATAAATTTTTTTTTTTTTTAAAGATAGTTGGCACTATTAGTTCACTAGGACTTGTTGAATGTATTCAATTGATAATAATTAAAATGCTATTGAGGTTATAGAAGTGTTGTTTTGTATTTATTTGGAGTTGTGAGAGTTCGGAGTTTAGATTTGGGAGTATTTTGGGATTCACATTTTTAGTGAGCCAAGTTTTTAAGGGAAACTCTTATAGTTTGTTTGTAGAATCTTCCCAAATTGTTTTTCATAAAATAAATATACATTTTAATAGCAAAATATCATTTGCTAAATTTGTGAATACTAAGTCACTTCTAATTCATAATATGATTATATGATCTATATGTCAATTAGGACGGTGTCTCCGACACCAAATGTGGCATCCACCATCGGGACTCTCGGGATTGGGCGGTGGGTGTTATATCTAGTGGTATCAGAGCATAGGTTTAGGTGATTCTAGGACTATATATATATAGGAATTTATTTGTTTTGAAGTGAGAGTATGAGTAATTTAAGTTAAATACATGCAATATTTGTTTAGTTTGGAACTTCTCTCTGATGCAAACCTTTTGGTCCTTATAGGAGTTATAACATGTCTCAATATCTTTCTGATGAGGAGGTGGATAGCTATGTCCCTCCTAGTGGTGGTATTCCTATTGGTGATGCCGCTGGCAATGCTATTGGTTCTGATGCGGAGCACGCCTCGACGGTGGGGCAAGCTGCTGCAGGTCTTGTGGGGCCTAGTCAGGATATGTTTGTTTAATAGTTAGTTGCTGCTCTGAGGCAAGTAGCACGAGCTGTTCCTAGGCTCCGGTTGCTCCAACCCCCGTTCCAGTTCGTCCCCTTATTAAGAAACTGAGGAAATATAGAGTTGTTGAGTTCAGGGGTAGAAAGGATGATATGGCTTCAGCGGTAGAGTACTAGCTTCAATCTTTAGAGAGGATATATTAGAGCAAATGTAGTGCTCACCTCAAGACAGTTTGGTTTGTGCCACTTCCTTATTGAAGGAGGAAGCTTATCAATGGTGGGAGACAGTATCACGAACAGTTAGTGCTGAGGAGAGGTCTTGGAATTTATTTCTTTTTGAGTTCAGACAGAAATACATTAGAGAACTTTATATTGATCAATGTAAGGCTGAATTTTTGGAGCTGAAACAGGGCAGAATGACTGAGAGAGAGTTCATTCGGTTGAGTAGGTACGCCGCGAAAATGATTCCTACTAAGTTGGACAAGTGCAAGCGCTTCAGGAAAGGCTTTCATGATGAATATAGGATGCATCTGGTTGCTCAACCTCATACTTCATTGTCTTCCCTATTGAAGGCAGCTTTAGAACTTGAGGAGGTTAGGACCGAACAACAGGCCAGGAGACAGCGGGGTTAGCAGGGTCAACAAAAGAGGTTTCAGGGAGTAGTATCTGGTCAGACCTTGACAGTGATTTTTCACAAGTGTACAAAAATCGCAAGTGTACGAAAATCGCAACAAATAATATAGAATGAGTAGAGTATCGTTTCCATAGGGATTGTATACCAAGTACTAAAATTATGTTAACCTATTATTATTAAAACGGCAATAAGAGGAATTATTTTAAGAAATTAAATTAAACAAAAAAAAAGAACAAAAAGAAATGAAGCAACAATATTTGACAAAAAGAAATCAAGGATTTAAAGCTACTAGGAATTTTGACTTAACTTAATTCTATCCAATTTATTTTATTAGTTTGATAATCAATTTTAATTGTTTAAGTAGGGGAAACAACCCTAAAATCACTAACAAGCTCTCCCGATGTATTGTTAGCTATTTTCACCCGGTCTAATTACCTATCTTCCAATAGCGCAATCAAACATGAATTTTAAATCATTAAGTTTTATGGTTTGTTTATGAATTCATAACCTAAGGTCATTAACTTATGAAAACCCCCCATGAGTCAAACCATATAGCTTTCGCGTCAAGTTATTATTCTCATGTAATTTATTACCCTATTCATATCAAAAACCCTTCTCCCAATAGTGATTAATGAAATAAATCAATACAGGGGAGAAACTCTACCTAGAAGCATTAAGTTCAATAATAAATTATATCATTAACAAGGAAATGCAAATCTAATATTATAAATTAGAATCAAAATTAAGCTACATCAAATCCCTAGTATGAGAGTTTTAGTTCAACATAGTAATTGAATAAAACTCAATTAAACTTGTAAATATTCTTATAATCAACATGACTATTGAAAATGAAACAAGAAAAGAGTTTAGAAATAAAAACTAGTTAATGATTGGCTTGGGCTGCTTCCTTGAATCTTGACGCAAATCTTGAATACTTGAAGTCTTGGAGAGGAGAGAAAACAACAGAACAAAAGATGGAATATACAATGAATGGCTCCCTATGACTAGTCTCTCTATTTATATAGATTTTCTGGAGTATCTTCGTGTTCGTTTAGGAAAGTGAATCTTTATTGAGTAAAAAATCTTTTCGATATAGGTTTCAGGCTTTGTATTTCTTTCCAATTATGACTCTCCCAGGATCTAAATAGGATTAAAACTTGATTTTCACGTTAGGAAATCATCTCATGTGGGTCCATGCAAGTGGTGCAGGATGGGCTGACGTTTTAGGCCCAAGGCAAAACCTGAGCTTCGGCACGGGCGTGCTATGAGGCACGGCTAGGGCGTGCCAGCCTTTGAGAGTTTTGCTTACTTTGCTCTTTCCTCTGTCAAAATCCTATAGATTTCCTTAACATCAAGTAAATTATGATTCAAGGAAGCTTTGAACAAAAACATAAATAAAACTAAATAAAAACTAATTAAAGTAATTAAAACTACTAAAATTCCTAATAAAAACTATATTAAAAATACTATAAAAATAACACCTATCAGACCTCTAGGGCCCAATCGAGCAGTAAGAGACACAGAGGTGCACCACAGTCTTGGTCTAGACCCAATCAGAGGCATGGTCAGGGCAATTATGGTAGATCAACTCCATAGACCACTTCTGTTGGTAGTGGTGGAGGTGCTGCATGGATCGATATATCGACATGTGCACAGCGTGGTAAAAGGCATGCTGGGGCTTGTAAGAGGTTTTCTAGGGCATGCTTTTGATGTGGGTCTACAGAGCATATGATTCGAGATTGTCCTATGACTATGACTAGTTCAGCTCCACAGGTTAGGAGGTTAGCTCCCTTTGTTTCGAGAGGCAGAGGTAGAGGCCATAGTGATACAGTAGCCACTGGGAGTCAGAGGCCGGTTTCTAAGATAATGGACAGGCTTGAGTCTAGAGCACCTGCCAGAGCGTATGCCATCAGGACTAGGGAGGAGCAGGATGTCCCAGACGTCATAGTCGGTACATTCTCTATCTTTGATACTTCTGTACATGCTTTGATTGATCCTGGCTCTACGCATTCAATTTGTGCATACATATGGGTAGACTGGGTAATATGCATGCTGACATATTAGAGTATAGTATTGAGGTCACTAATCCCTTGGGTCATAGTATGGTAGTTTATCAGGTGTATAAGGATTGTCCATTAGTAATTAATGGCTATGTGTTTCTGGGAGATCTGATAGAATTGCCATTCTGAGAGTTTGATGTGATTTTGGGTATGGATTGGTTATCTAGACATGGAGTTATGACTGATTGTAAACTTAAGAGGATTACACTTCAGACTTCATCTGGTGAAGAGATCGTAGTTGTGGGAGAGAGGTTGGATTACGTCTCCAATGTTATTTCTACTTCTACTGCTAGAAGATTGATCCAGCATGGTTGTGAGGCATTCTTGGCTTGTGTACTTGATCCAGAGTTAGAATCTCCTAGCGTGCATGATATACCCACAATATGTGATTTTTTGGATGTGTTTCTAAAGGAGTTGTCTGGTTTACCTCCTAAGAGAGAGGTTGAGTTTAGTATTGAGGTTATGCCTAGTACTGCACCGATATCCATTACTCTATATCAGATGGCGCCTACTGAGTTGAAAGAGTTGAAGATTCAGATTTAGGAGTTGCTTGATAAAGGTTTCATTCATCCTAGTGTATCTCCGTGGGGTGCTCCAGTGTTGTTTGTAAAGAAGAAGGATGGATCCCTGAGATTGTGTATTGACTACAGATAACTTAACAAAGTTAGTGTAAAGAATCGATACCTCAGATAGATGATTTGTTTGATCAATTGAGAGGAGCTAGCGTGTTCTCAAAGATAAATCTCAAATCGGGTTATCATCAGCGGGGGGTTAAGGAATCATATGTACCCAAGATAGCTTTCAGGACACGTTACGGTCACTATGAGTTCTTAGTGATGCCATTTGGTCTGACTAATGCTCCTACAGTCTTCATGGATTTGATGAACCAGATCTTTCATCCTTTCTTAGATTAGTTTGTGGTTGTATTCATCGATGAAATTTTGGTATATTCTCAGACTAGAGAGGATCATGATCACCATTTGAGGATTGTACTTTAAATATTGAGAGAGAGGCAATTATATGCTAAGTTGAGTAAATGTGAATTTTGCTTATCTAAGATTGCTTTCCTAGGTCATATTATTTCTGCTGATGGTATTAGAGTTGATTTGAAGAAGATTGAGGCAGTGCTTGAATGGAAGCCACCTAAGAATGTTACAGAAATTCAGAGTTTCTTAGGATTGACTGGTTATTATAGAAGATTTGTCAAGGGATTTTCTCTCATTGCAGCCCCTTTGACTAGACTTCTTCGAAAAGATGTCAAATTCAAATGGACTGATAAATGTCAGAATAGTGTTGAGAAGCTTAAGGCGATGCTTACTGAGGCTCCAGTGTTGACACAGCTAGTTTCGGCTATACCATATGATGTGTATAGCGATGCTTCGTATGACGGATTGGGTTTTGTGATTTTGCAGGAGGGTAAGGTAGTTGCTTATACTTCTAGACAGCTTAAACCTCATGAGAAGAACTACCCTACTCATGATTTGGAGTTAGCAGCTATAGTCTTCGCTTGGAAGATTTGGAGGCATTACTTGTACGTTGAGAAGTGTCATCTGTGTATGGATCATAAGAGTCTCAAGTATCTGCTTACTCAAAAGGAGCTTAATCTGAGACAGTGCAGATGGGTAAAGCTACTTAAGGACTACGACTTCACCATTGATTACCATCCGAGTAAAGCTAACGTGGTCGCAGATGTACTTAGTAGAAAGTCCTTAGTTGCTTTACGTGCTATGAATACTCGATTATCTGTGACTAGTAATGGTCACTGTGGCAGAGCTTATGGTTAGACCTAGCCTACTTCAGCAGATTCGAGATGCACAGAGAGATGATGAGACGATTGCTATGTGGAAAGGCCTAGTCAGAGATGGTAAGAAAAAGAGGTTTGTGATTAGAGATGATGACTGCCTGTACTTTGAGGACTGGATTTGTGTGCCTAAGATTTCAGAGTTAAGGAAGAGTATCTTAAAGGAAGCTCATAGTGGTCCTTATTCTATACATCCTGGCAGTAATAAGATGTATTAGGATTTGAAATCACAGTACTGGTGTCCGACGATGAAGAGGGATATCACAGATTATGTGTTGAGGTGTTTGACGTGCCAGCAAGTTAAAAAAGAGAATCAGTTTCCTTCTAGTTTGCTACACCCTACTTCTATTCCAGAGTGGAAATGGGATAAGGTTACTATGGATTTTGTGATTGGGTTGCATCTAACTCCAAAAAAGAAAGGTGTTATATGGGTGATAGTTGATAGATTAACTAAGTCAGCGCACTTTCTTCCTATTAGGACCGACTCCACCATGGAGCAGTATGCAGAGCTTTATATAGATGAGATAGTGAGATTGCATGGGGTTCCTTCTTCCATCATTTCAGATAAAGATCCAAGATTTACTTTTAGATTTTGGAAGAAGCTACATGAGGCCCTTGGTACTAAGTTGAATTTCAGCACAGCTTTTCATCCTCAAGCAGATGGTCAGTCAGAGTGGGTTATTCATATTCTGGAGGATATGTTGAGAGCTTGTGTCATTAAGTTTGAAAGTAGTTGGGAGAAGTACATTCGGCTTGCGGAATTCACCTACAATAACAGTTATCAGTCGAGCATTCAGATGGCTCCTTTTGAAGCACTATATGGTAGGAGATGTAGGACTCCACTATGTTGGTCAGAGTTTGTTGACGCGTGTCTTTATGCCCCCACCTAATCCAATGAGAATACGAGGATGCGGAATGAAGGGTTATTGCTTTCTAGAAGTCTCTTGATCCAAAGGTTTAAACCACTATGTTGGTCAGAGTTTGTTGATGCGTGTCTTTATGCCCCCACCTAATCCAATGAGAATACGAGGATGCGGAATGAAGGGTTATTGCTTTCTAGAAGTCTCTTGATCCAAAGGTTTAAAATTAGATCAATTTAAATGTGTCTGGATTGCACTACAGTTGCGTCACACAGCTATTAGGTGCGTGACGACACTATCGGTTGCGTCACGCAACTCCAATCCAGATGACGTCATCGTGAATGCCGACATAACTGTTTTTCATTCTGTTTGAGTGCATGGCAACAGTCCAGAAAGTGAGCTGCGTCACGCAGCTATCGGGTCCGTCACGCAGCCAACGGCTGCGTGACGCAGCTATCCTCTGTTGCCCTACCTCTATAAATACATCATTTTATCTCTTGTTCGGGACTGGATTTTTAGGGCATCAAAATACATACTAGCGGCTAAGTTTTTCTTCAGAGACTCTTCTGAGTTCCCTTGAAGAAAAACAGCTATTAGACATTAATTAGGTTAAAACCAAAATCAAAAAAGAAAGAAAAAGCAAAGAGAAAAAGGTTGAACGTTTAAATCTTTGTGGACAGAGCTTCTGGAACTGTTAATCCTCATTCCTTAAGACGTTCAAATTGTTTACAATCCTCAGTCTAAGGGTTAGGTAACTCTTTCAAACCTTTCTTTGTCTTTTTATTTAGTGTTGCTTATTTTGCTATTATTTAGTAGTTTAATCTTAGTTAAACGGTGGTCTGTTCACTGTGGATTGTTTTTATATCCTATTAAAACATGTTTAGATAAAAGAATGATTTAAAAAGTTGTTTGAAAAGTAAGCACGGACCAGGCCAGTTACGTCACGCAGCCAGTAGTTCTGTAACGGACCTGGCAGTTGCGTGACGGAGCTGTTCATGTCCAAAATTACCTAGATTAGTTGCGTCATGCAGCTATCAGATCCGTAACAGATCTAGAGGTTGCGTGACGGAACTGTCCATGTTTACGATTCTATTTTATTTTTAATATTCTATTTTTAATTGTGGATTTAAAATAAGTAATTAATTATTCTGGAGCTTTAAGAACAGTCGCGTCACACGACTATTAGATCAGTCACGCAACTATTCTTCCAAAGAACAGCTGCGTGACGCGACTGTTCTAGGGCTCCAGAAAATAATTTTTGCTCTTTTTAAAAATTAACGAGTTTTGTACAAAATAAAATTTAATTTTTCCAACAAACCCAAAAACAACCAATTGTGAGCAGATTACAATTTAATTAAGTTTAGAACATCAAAATGTAATTATACATGATTTTGGATTTTTGGTTTTCGGACTTGAATTTTTAATCGGGTAGAATGTATTTTTAGGTTTGGTTTGTGGCCCGCCTTTAACCATAAGGCAAGAGCAGGTCTTTTATTTACTTGTTTTAACTGCTTTGGCTTGAATGGTTTGGATGATTATGGATGTGATAATTGAATGAGATTAAACTTGTTTGGGACGATTAATTATTTTTCGCATAAGAACTCGGTTCGATTCATTCGGGTTGGGGTTTAAGTAAATAAACAATTTGGCTTTTCTAACTAAAATGAATTAGAAATTGTAGGTTAAAAGAGGCCGGTTTATCCAGGTGTCGGCTTCCAACGGGCCGACGTACCCAATTCCCTTACCCAGAACCGCATTGTTACGCCTGACCAGTCTTTTTAATAATTTGGCCTTAAATAGAATTGAGTTTAAAATGGAGTCATTTTTATAAAATAAAATTGGAAAACGATCCCATTGCCGAAATAATGGGTGGCGACTCAAAAATGTTTTATAAGACCGATTTATCGGCATCGTATCCAAAATATTGTCACCACTGTTCAAAATAAAATCACTTTTCCCACCAAAAAAATAAAAAGGGACATTTTTCGTGTCGCTCGGGGGCGGTCGACGAAAACAGATTGGCGACTTCACTGGGGATGCATCTGCTAATGCCCGGTTATTTTTTAAATAACTAGTCGGTTGCAATTAGGAATTAACTCTAAACCTACATTTTCTAAAATTAGAAATAAAATTCGTTAGAAAGCCGTGGAAAATTCTTTAATCATCCTTGTTTGTTTCTATTCTTTCCTTTATTTTTCTAAGTTCTTGCATTCATACTGCATTTCTCTCTTCCCACCACTTTCTGCCCAAATTATCCCTCGGTATCATTGTAAACTTCGGAGGTGGATCCACCCTAAACCTTGCATTTTAGGTACATCCACCCGAGAATTAGCAATTTTACCAACCGCAAGCCTAGTACCCTAAAAGGTGCGTCACAAGGAGTAGGCCCATGTAAAAGCCCGAATCCTGTTTGCGGAACCCGGACTTTGTAAGCCCAATGGACTAAAGCCCATGCATGTAGTTGAAAGCCTTAGTCACTTCCCCATAAAGAAAACCTGAGTCTGTTTGCTGTTGTTCTGTTGCATTCATTCCGAGAGTTTATCTCGTCGATCTCAAAATCCCCTGTTGGTCGTCGAGATCAGACTAAATCCTAGGAAACAGATGTCGAAATTTGTACCAACGGAACTCGTGTGTGGGGAAGATAAGGTTGGAAGGCATGCATTTCCCAACCCCCGTTTCCCAATGTGCTATAAACTGCTCATCTGCTGTGACATTCATGCACCACGTAATTCTTTTCGTTTCAGCCATGCATTAATAATAAGAGCTAATTTTTGGTATGGACGTTTGACCTTGATTTTGAGACTGGACCTCAAATTCATTTTGAATAACATAATGCAATCGTTTATAGTGAATTAATACCCAAAAGAAAAGGGAGTTATAAGGGGGTTGCGATTTCTTTGTATTTTCACATTTCTAGCATTATCTGAAAGTAAGCGTGAGATTACAAAATTTGTAATAAATCAAAATAAGATCCTGCTTGGGACCATCTACTCCAAGGCAAAAAGTAAGGACGCAAAAAATAATAATAAATAAATAATAACAATAAATATCCCACTTGGAACATTCTTTCGTTCCAAGGCAAAAAGTAGAGACTTGAGAGAAAATAGTCGACTGTAAAATCCAAAAGGAACAGTCGATAACAGATAATACCAGAAATGTTTGAGTACAAAGTAAATTATTGCTATGTTATTCATGCCGAATTTTGGGTCCAGTCGTCAAAATCGAGATCTTATTTCCATACCGGTTATTAGCACATTAGATTTGCATTCCTCATCCAATGTGCTTCTATTCTTCATGCATACATGCAGAACCTACTTTAACTCAGGTCCTTTTATCTATTAGTCAGAATTGATCCATCCCAGGAAATCACTTCGGGAGTTTGGCACCGACGTCCTGGTCAACGTTTGGTCAGAGTGTCCCCAATCCCCGACAATTAGTCCTGTGGTTAGTCCAAGCTCGCCTGTTACAGTTGCTGATTCAGATCTGGTTGAAATGGCTGACGGTAACATGAATGACACTGGTTTTTCCTCCGCCCAGCTAAGGGCCATCACTGAGATAATAGCTGCTGCCTTTGCTCAAGAGAGGGACCAGAATCAGGTTCCTCCTGCTTCAAGTAATCAGCCTATAGTTGAGGAAAGAGAGGTTCCAAAACCCACCTCGGGTAACCAAGCATCTGTTGGTAATGCTGCTCCAGTTGAGAATGACCTAATTAAGCAGTTGGTAGAGCTGAAAGATAAGGTGGAGAAAATGTCTACTTTGAATGAGAAAGACCCGGTTACCAATTTCCATGTGACTGAATATGTTCTGAAGCCCACAAGTTTTACTTCTTTCAAGACCTTCAAGCATACCATATTCGAAGGGGATAACGACCCGAGGTCTCATGTATCTGAGTTCATTCGGGTTGCACAGATGAACCGATATAATGAAGAGGATGTGTTGCGGGCATTTCCCCAGACATTGCATAAATGCTATAGAAGATGGTATGATGGCTTGGATATGGAGACACAGAAAGATTAGGTCAAACTCCAAACCGCTTTCCTCAAGCACTTCAAAACAGATGACAGCGATGAGTTTGGCCTGCGTGATTTGGAGAGCTTAAGGCAAGAGAAGGATGAAAGCTTCTTCGACTATTACAGGAGATGGAGGACAAAACTGTTCATGGTCCAGACAAGGCCAAAGGACCAAGAGCTGATCAGGATTTTTAGTCAAAGCTTGCTGCCTTACTTCAAGGAGAGGATGCTGGCCCAACCCCTCACTGACTTTTCTTTAGTGCAAAGGGTTGGGTTGAACATTGAAGAACTGTACAAAGAAGAGAAGAAGAAAAGCCGGGGATTTGGTAACTACTGGTCTTTCTACAATGATCAAAGTAGAAATGCTAGAAATGCTGCTACAAACCAGTCGGGGAGTAGCAACACAGTTGGAGCTATTAATGAGAAGGTGAGAAGGGAGTTCACATATCTGGGTAGGCCTTTAAGTACCGTTATGAGGTCCTGCATCAAGAACGGTGTGTTGTCGAAGCTGCCAGTTAATCCATCTAAGCCTGTTCGAGGTAGGTTTCTCGATCAAGACTACGAGTATCACCAATGCAAGGGTCACTCTACTGATAATTGCTTCCAGCTCAGGCATGCAATACAAGATTTGATAGACAGTGGGAAGATCACCAAACCTTCTGAGTGCAATAAGCCAAGCACAAGGAATAACCCCTTGCCACAATACCAATATAACTATCCACCCCACAAGTCTCAAACGGGCGGATCAGTTAATGCTATTGGGAGTGGGCTGCCTGAAGAGCTGGTATTAGTAGAGGCAGAGCTGGTATTAGTAGAGGCAAAGCTGGAAGAGGAGATGTGTGCCATGTTGAACATCTAGGATGATTGCAGTAGTGAGGAGGAAGCGGAACAGAAACCAGTGAAGGTCGAAATAGAAAGAAGCATCACAGTTAAGGTGGGTGAAGTACCAGAAAGCGAAGATGAGCAGGTTCAGCTTGCCATCCAAAATAGTCTGGCTGATCAAGTAGACCAATGGTATTATAGTAGCGATGAAGATGTGAATGAAGTGGGCATTCAGAGTTTGACCCGCAGCTGTGAATACTCAAATTTTGAGGCTCAAAAAAAGCCTGTTTTCCCGGACTGCAAACAGTCCGGCCGAACCAGAGGCCATTTTGGAAATTTACCGGAAGTATGCCAATATGGCACTTAAAATGTCCGGGACGTCGCGAGGGACCCGGAGGTACTACCGGAATAATTTTTGGAGGTACGGAACTCCCGGAAAAGCCTCTGGAACGAAAAACTAGCGAGCGGACAGGGTTTCGGTGGTTCTGACCGCCCTCGCAGCGGTTGTGACCGCCCTCGACGGCAGTTCTGACCGCCCTCTACCGGCGGTTGTGACCGCCCTCCAGGGTGGTCAGAATCGCCCTCTGGCCTGTTGTTTCCTATAAAAACAGCCCCGAATCGACAATCTTTAGCACTCAGACTGTGTTGATGGATGCTCTCTTCTCTCCTACGCTCCTTGCGGTTCTTTTACTGCTTTTCTACATTTAGTGTAGGCTTTTATTACTCTGCTGTTGTGATATTTGGTCACTTAAAATTAAATTAATTTTAATTAATATTCCCCAAACGAGGAGCTTAATCTGGAATTTTCAAGCTGAAGCTAAGAAGTGGCCGACGATTGACTCAGGTAAATAAACGAAACTCTGCCCATTTTAATAATTTGCATAATTTCTCTTCTACTCCAATTCTGAATTAAACTACTGCATAAATGTATTCACGTCATCAATTTGACGAATAAACTACCTCAATTAAATATGATTAAGCTTAAATGCCCGGTTAATTAATAATCATGGTGTTAAAGCCTAAATCTAACAATATTGGCTAAAGTATCTAATCAATTAATGACTATGGTATAATTGCCTTTATTTCGAACAGTTCGGCTAAAAGTCCAATTAATTAATAATTGTGGCTAAAAGCCTTAATCAATCACCTTTTTTTTGGCAACAAATTGCCATAATTCAAATGACTACTTTTTGGTGACAAATCGCCCAAATATCACCCTTTTCTTTGGCAATAAATTGCCTAAATTACATATCATCTTTTGGCACGAATGCCTTAATCATTTTGGCGATAAATCGCCCAACAAAAACCCCTTTGGCACAAATGCCTTAATCATTTTGGCGACAAATCGCCTAACCAATCTTTGGCAATAAATTGCCTAATCAAACATCAACTTTTGGCACAAATGTCTTAATCAACCATTTTGGCGACAAATAGCCCAAACATCAATTTTGGCGACAATCGCCCAATCAACACTTTTGGCAAACAAATTGCCTAAGTCAACCCATTTTGGCTAAAAGCCTTCGAATAATCACTTTTGGCAAACCAATTGCCTAAATCACATCAACTTTTGGCAAACAAATTACCTAAATCAATCTTTTTGGCTAAAAGCCTTAAATCAACACTTTTGGCAACAAACGCCTAATCAAATCAATCAATTCTTTGGCAAAATGCCTGAACAAAATGCACGAAGCATACACACAATCATGCATTAAGCATACCCATTCAAAGCCCTTTAAAAAAGGCCTATCGAACTACGTTGACTTTGATCTTCCATTTAAACGGAAGTACGTAGGCACATTTGGGGTTTAATCCCGAGCGACAAGTCGAAATCACTTAAACATTTCATTGGTCCAATTACATCATTTACCCTGCAAAGCATTCATTCATTGGTTAGTTCATCAGCCTGACATGGTCCCGGGATCCACCTCGGGTTCGCAAACTATGCCTTAAACATTGGGATAATTAATCTAGTAATTAGGTTAATTAAAATTGGAGTCAACTTAGGGTTTTTTCCTAGTTTACCCTAAAATAATTAAATAAGGTGGCGACTCACACATTCACTTGCATTTCTTCCCTTAGTCATATTCATTATATGCCTATTTTTGGGGGAGGGGTTCACAGTTTGGCGACTTCACTGGGGAGTTATGTAATCATTTTGCATAAAGTGGACTACAATTGCTGCATCAACTAACTTGCCCTTCTTCAGGGTATTATTTTTGTTGTGCTTTGTTTTGCAGGGTACCCTAACATGAATCAAGTGTTCTTTCTTTAAGAATACTTGATAAAGAAATTTGGACTTAATTGTAAAATTTAATTAAAACGTTTAAATTTATTGATTTATTTGCACGATTGAGAATCTTTTCCTCCATTGCATAAAAAACGAATTTCAAATGAATTTCTTCTCTTCTGTTCCAACTTCTGAGTCTGGATAGCAAGTAGCGCTGATCGGCAGGTCTCTTTGATTATGTCGACGGACAGCCAAAGCGTCCTCCTTGTTACCGCAAATCATCCCTAATCCTTTTGGGGGTGGCCCATGAGTATGCGTACTATTGGACCCACGCGAAACTCTTTGTTTCACACGTGGTTAGGTATATCCTTACTCAAGGTTCAAGGGTCCCTTAATAAGCCAATTTTCTATTTGTGTCATAGCCTATAGAACCTATCCTTTAGGGCTGTATGCACCCAATGATGTGAATCATATCATTAAGACGAATTATGACGTGATATTGTGCTCATTCATAACATATCATTTCATAAATATTAAAAATATTAAAAAGAACACAAAATATTCTTTTTAGTCATGCACAATTGGACAAAGGAGTCGATCTACCTCAGCTACCCTGATACACAATACTACCCACTGTACCCTAATCCAGCTACCTTTATTCGAGCAGGTACCCACTGTTCGAGTGCCTATCCAAGTTCCAGTCACACCTACAGTGCTATCACTAACCTCACCAGCTTCACCACCCTCACCCAATCATCAAAGATGCAAAGCATCGGGTTTTCTGATGATGACTTGCCCAAGGAGGGAGGCAGTCACAACGATGCCCTTTACGTCACTATTTAGACCAGAGATAAAACTGTGCCCATGGTTTTCATTGATAATGGGTCAGCACTGAACGTCTGCCCACTAAGGGTAGCCAGCTGTCTGGGGTTGGAGGAAACAGATTTCATTCCATCGGACCAAATAGTCAAAGCTTATGACAGCACCCGGAGGGAAGTGTTGGGGGTTGCTACATTGAAATTAGCAATAGGGCCAGCTATGATGGACGTCCCATTCCAAGTAATTGACGTGCCCACCAGTTTCAACCTGCTTCTGGGACGGCCACGGATACACCATACCAAGGCAGTACCTTCCTCTTTGCACCAAAAGGTCAAATTCCCCTACGAGGGTAAAATTATAACGGTTCAAGGGGATGATTACAGCCAGCTCAAGAAACCAAAGGGCCAGCCTCTCTTTGAGGTCAACCCTGAAAATGCCAATTTGCCCCTCTCGGGATTTCAATATGACACTGTGCAGTTCATAGAAGGAAAGACTGCAAACTCTCGAATTCTCCCTGATTTCGGGATGATGCAAATAAACTGCATAGTGCCATTGATGCTGAGAATGTCCTACCTGCTAGGAATGGTTATGGCAAGGTCCGGAAAGACATACCCCGCACTGCAAGCTTAGGAATGTCCAGTGAATAAAGGGACTTTTGGGCTAGGATATGAGCCCACTGATGAAGACCTTGCTGGGAGGACCGGGAGAAGAAAGAAGAAGAGTATACAAATGCGGCCTTACTTGTTGACTTTGAATGGTCATTTCTGCAAACCGGGAGAAACAATTCCTTATTGTGGCTTCCAGGAACCATTCTACTTCCCGACAGTTAAGAAGATGCTGCCTGGGTTAGAAATATTCTCTAATGTCTGGGGCAACAAGCCCGAAACAATAACTGAACTGGAAGTGGAAGACTTCATGTAGCCCAGTCTCTTTGACGAGGTTGCGGTCATTACAGGAAATGATAGGAACCAAGACCTGCTGAGCCTGATCAAGCCGTACAAAGGGCCTCTCACCAACTGGTACGCCGAGGAGGAGCACGCTGCTGATAAACCCCCTCTCGAGTCAAACCTAGAGTCAAAGTCTGTAATCAAGTCCTCTACTGAGTTTGGGTCTGACCCCGAGTCTGAAATCGAGTCAGAGTCCAGTTCCAGTTCTGAGTCGTCTGTGTCAGATTTAGAAAATCCAGACTTCAAATTTGATGTAACTTTTGAGGACGATTCCGTCCTAATCAATAAGAGCTTGCAAATTATTGGCTACCCCGCGTGTCTATCTTTCCAAGCATTTCCAAGCAAAAATAATGAAAATCAAATAAATGAAATAAAAAATGAAAAAGAAAAATAATAATTGGCAAAGAAGAAAATGAACATACATACATTGCATCTGACTATGTGAACAGGGAACAGGTCATTGAATGCTTGAAAAAGTTTACTGATTGCTTCATGTGGAAGGCAAGTGACATCACGGGAATTGACCCGGCAATAGCGGTGCACAAGATTCCAGTATACCCTGAGGCTAAACCGGTAAAACAGAAGCTAAGAAGGCTGAAAACAGAATGGTCCTTGAAAATCAAGGAGGAAGTAGCCAAGCAACTGGAGAATAAGTTCATAGAACCCATTGCCTACCCGACATGGTTAGCAAATATTGTGCCGGTGCCGAAGAAAGATGGCAAAGTCAGAATGTGTGTGGATTACCGGGATTTGAATAAAGCATGTCCGAAGGACGACTTCCCCCTACCGCATATTGACTTGTTGGTGGACCGAATGGCTGGACACGAGATGGTCTCCTTGACCGATCTTGCTGTCAGATATAATCAAATAATGATGCATTTGCCAGACAAAGAGAAAACGGCATTCATCACAAAGTGGGGAACCTACTACTACAGGGTTATGCCTTTTGGGCTCAAAAATGCCGGGGCAACTTATCAAAGAATGGCAACAACCATCTTCCATGACATGATTCACAAAGAAGTAGAAGTGTATGTGGACGATATGGTTGTTAAATCAAAAACAGCTGAAGAACATACAACAGCACTTGAGAAGTTCTTCCTTAGACTTCGAAAGTACAATTTAAAGCTCAACCCGACAAAATGTCTGTTTGGAGCTACATCCGGAGTATTTCTGGGGCATATGGTCAGTCGGAAGGGCAAAGAAATTGACCCTTCAAAAGCCAAAGCCATTTTGGAAATGCCAGCACCGAAGACGGAAAAAGAAGTTCGGGGTTTCTTGGGAAGGCTACAGTACATCAGCCGGTTCATCAATCAATTGGCCAATACTTGTGGTCCGATTTTCAAATTACTCAGGAAAGGAGTAGCCATCAAATGGAATGAGGATTGTCAGAAAGCTTTCGACCAAGTCAAGCAATATCTGTTATCCCCGCCAGTTTTACAGCCACCAAGGCTAGGAAAGCCTTTGCTATTGTACCTATCAGTGACAGAAGAAGCGATGGGTGCAATGCTAGCTCAACAAGCAGAAGATACAAGGGTAGAAAATGCCGTGTATTACCTCAGCAAAAGGATGCTAGACTACGAGCTAAAATACAATAAGATAGAGAAGTTGTGTCTGGCTCTAGTTTGGGCTTGTACAAAGCTGCAACACTACCTCTCGTCCTACACCACATACGTTATTTCTGAATCGAACCCCTTGAAATTCCTTATGGAGAGGCCGGTTCTTGACAGTAAGATGGCTAAGTGGGTGTCGGTGCTCACAGCCTATGATTTAAAATTTGTACAACGGAAGGCAGTGAAAGGCAGAGCCTTGGCTGATCAATTAGCAGAATTACCGGTCAAAGACCAAATGCCGGAGGTGGAATTTCCTGATGAAGACTTGTTGAGCTTGGAGAGTGAAGTCTGGGAAATGTACTTCGACGGAGCTTCAAACTACCATGGAAATGGGGTTGGAGTCGTATTCAAAAATCCTTGTAGAGAATACGTCCCAATTGCAGTCAAATTAGATTTCGACTGCACCAACAATGAAGCCGAGTATGAAGCTTGCATAAAGGGGTTAGAAGCAGCCCTGGGAAAGGAAATAAAGGTCCTCAAGGTTTTCGGGGATTCCAATTTAATAGTCTCCCAAGCTTTGAGAAAATGGAAAATTAAGGAAGAGCATTTGGTTCCTTACCTACAATGCTTGGACGAATTGGCTCAGCAATTTGAGGATTTATCCTTCCACTTCTTGCCGCGAGCCAAAAATCAGTTTGTTGATGCTCTGGCTACTTTGGCCTCCATGGTTAATGTAGGGGGAGACCAAATCATTCGACCTCTAACAGTTCGGCTATAGAAACAGCTAGCACATATCATGAATTTGGTGGATGACAAGCCCTGGTATTGGGATATACAGAATTATCTTTAGAATGAAGCCTACCCGGAGGGATCCACCAAGACTGATCAACGGACATTGAGACAGTTAGCATCCGGATATTTCTTTACTGGGGGAGTTCTGCATAAAAGAAGTTGGAATGGCCTGCACCTAAGGTGCGTTGATGAGGGAGAAGCTCAAACCATCATGGATTCCTTACATAATGGGGAGTTTGGTCCACACATTCACGGGATAGCTCTGGCTCGAAAAATTATGAACCTGGGTTATTACTGGTCAACTATGAATGCAGATTGCGTGAGGCACATGCAGAAGTGCCATGAGTGCCAAATTTTTGCTAAGCTGCAAAAACAGCCCCCGGTCAATTTGAATCCCATTGCTTCACCCTGGCCCTTCGCAACTTGGGGCATAGATGTGATCGAAAAGATCCACCCAAAGGCTTCCAATGGTCATCAATTCATCCTGGTTGCTGTGGATTATTTCACCAAGTGGATCGAGGCAGCCTCTTATTCAGTTTTAAAAGCCAAGAAGGCGGCACAGTTCGTTCGTACTAACATCCTTTGTCGATACAGAACGCCATTCGAGATCATCACTGATAATGGGTCCCACTTTCAGAGTGAATTTTTTGATTTGTTGAAAGAAAAGAGAATCCAACATCATAAGTCCTCACCCTATCGTCCACAAACAAATGGGGCTGTAGAGGCTGCAAATAAGGCTATAAAAATCATTTTGCAGAAGACAGTTAAAAAGCACAAAGCTTGGCATGAACAGTTATCGAATGCCTTATGGGGATACAGGACTTCAATCAGAACGCCTACTGGGGCAACCCCGTATTCCTTAGTGTATGGTATGGAAGCAATGTTGCCTATAGAGTTGGAAGTTCAGTCAGCGAGGATTATCCACGAAAGCCAGATCAGCGAAGCAGATTGGGCTAAGAATTATCATTTGCAACTCTTGGGTATGGATGAAAAACGATTGCAAGCGATCCACCAAACTCAAGTTTACCAGAGAAGAATGGCACGACATTTTAATAAGAAGGTCAAAGACCGAAAATTGGAAGAAGGTTGTTTGGTCTTGAAGGAAATTAGACAACCAGTCATAGACCCACGTGGGAAGTTTCGTCCTCATTGGGCTGGGCCTTACATTCTAAAGAGAATATTGTCCGGTGGAGCCGTCATTTTGATTGACTTAGATGGTTTGGAGTTCACGAATCCATGTAATTTAGATCAGTTAAAAAGATATTATGTGTAATTATAATCATTCCATGATGTAAAAAAGAGCTACATCAGACCTGATTCTCCTCGAAAAAAAGAAATTATGTATCGGAGATATGTAGGCAACCCTCTTTGCGCGCGGTCTAAGCATTAATGAAAAAATCATTTCAATTTCATTCTTCTTTGCCAAAAAAGAAAAAGAGGAAAAAAAAAGTGAAAAAAAAAACCCGCTAAGTTGAAAACCCGAAAAGGGCGGCTTAGGCAAAAGTCAGGGCCCGTTAAGCTGAAAACCCGAAAGGGCGGCTTAGGCAAAAATTAGAGCTTGAATAAATAAAGTTGGAAAATGCTTGGAAAGCTTAAAAGTCAAATGACATTCCCAATTAAAGCAATAAAGTCAAACAGTTCGAAGTCAAGCAGAAAGCAAAAGAGTCCAAGAAAAATAAATAAATAATGAAGTCTAAGTCCAAGTCCAAAAAAAAAAACATACATCCAAAGCCAAAAAAAAAAATCCAAAGTCAAATCTCCAAATAAAGTCTAGAGTCCAAAAGCCTATAAGAGTCTAGGTGTCCCGTCGCCTCCGTGGGGCAACATCCTCCGAGTCATCCCTAGCTGCTGAACTCTCTCCAACCTCGCCTGTCCGAGGAGCCAACACAATCTCCTCATCAATCCCAACCTCATTATCAGCGCCAACCTGAGCCCAACCCTCAAGTGCACTCAGCAGTGCGTTCCTCCTTGGCTTTTCAACCGGCCAGACAACGGCAATGAACCAGGTCTGATACTCAGGAGAAGTCTGAACACCGGCAGGATTAGGTTAAGGCCTAACCATGTGATGGTCTCTAACCCAAGCCCTAAGGACGGCTCGGGTAACACCCGGAGTGATGGCTGAATCAGCTGAAGTGCCATCTACAATTGGGACAGTCTGGTCTATCCCCATCTGCCTCAAAACGCTCGAAGCACAGTACCAAGTACAGTGTGTAAGACCTAAAAGGTAAACCCGAGTATGGCGGAAGCTAACCTGGATAAAGCGGGTGATGTCATACCAGGAAATGTACCACAGTACCTTATTTGGACCCAACTCAATCAACCACGAGGTCCATGCATCAGTAGACGGATGAGTGATCAGGATCCTCCGCATACGATACTGAGAAGGGTTATAAGGCAAGAGAGTAGGAGCAGCAACCACTTGGAGGTGGTCCTTTAACCAAACCTGAGTATAGATCCTTTCTATTACGAAGGAATGAACCAAAAGAAAGAAGAGACAATAAGGAAAAGGAGAAGGGAAAATACCTGGAGAATGATCGGAGAGACAGTCCAATTGTCAAAACCCAAGGCGGCTCTGTCAAGACTTCAGATAGTCTCGCCGATGCAGAATTCCTCAAAGAGAGGACACATTTCCTCCATCATGGCACCGAATCGAAAAACGCGGGCCTCCGGGTCCCAAAATCTGATGCAGGCCTGTAAAAAATCTCAGTCTATAACTACTCCCCTAAGGGTAGCAATAGGAGATAGACCGTACCTCCCCAAATTGATCTTTTCTACCTTGGAGAGACTCTTAGTCCAATTGTGCATACTGTGGTTATAAAAGGGATTCATTTTTGAAAAAAGAAAAGTGAAACTTCAGCTATTTATAAGGAAAATAGCCAAAAGGCGGGTCTTCTGGACGCGTCCGATTTTCGCCTTCAAAATTTATTTTTCAGACAACCACCGACTCCCATAAATCATTTTTTTATGGTTGCCATTGGGGGGCAACTGTGAATACTCAAATTTTGAGGCTCAAAAAAAGCCTGTTTTCCCGGACTGCAAACAGTCCGGCCGGACTGGAGGCCATTTTGGAAATTTACCGAAAGTATGCCAATATGGCACTTAAAACATCCGGGACGTCGCGAGGGACCCGGAGGTACTCCTGGAATAATTTTTGGAGGTACGAAACTCCCGAAAAAGCCTCCGGAACGAAAAACTAGTGAGCGGACAGGGTTTCGGTGGTTCTGACCGCCCTCACCGGCGGTTGTGACCGCCGTCAACGGCGGTTCTGACCGCCCTCGACGGCGGTTCTGACCGCCCTCGACGGCGGTTGTGACCGCCCTCCAAGGTGGTCAGAACCGCCCTCTGGCCTGTTTTTTCCTATAAAAACAGCCCCGAATCGACAATCTTTGGCACTCAGTCTGTGTTGACGGACGCTCTCTTCTCTCCTACGCTCCTTGCGGTTCTTTTACTGCTTTTCTGCATTTAGTGTAGGCTTTTATTACTCTGCTGTTGTGATATTTGGTCACTTAAAATTAAATTAATTTTAATTAATATTCCCCAAACGAGGAGCTTAATCTGGAATTTTCAAGCTGAAGCTAAGAAGTGGCCGACGACTGACTCAGGTAAACAAACGAAACTCTGCCCATTTTAATAATTTGCATAATTTCTCTTCTACTCCAATTCTGAATTAAACTGCTGCATAAATGCATTCACGTCATCAATTTGGCGAATAAACTGCTTCAATTAAATATGATTAAGCTTAAATGCCCAGTTAATTAATAATCATGGTGTTAAAGCCTAAATCCGACAATATTGGCTAAAGTATCTAGTCAATTAATGACTATGGTATAATTGCCTTTATTTCGAACAGTTCGGCTAAAAGTCCAATTAATTAATAATTGTGGCTAAAAGCCTTAATCAATCACGTTTTTTTTGTCAACAAATTGCCATAATTCAAATGACTACTTTTTGGCGACAAATCGCCCAAATATCACCCTTTTCTTTGGCAATAAATTGCCTAAATTACATATCATCTTTTGGCACGAATGCTTTAATCATTTTGGCGACAAATCGCCCAACAAAAACCCCTTTGGCACAAATGCCTTAATCATTTTGGCGACAAATCGCCTAACCAATCTTTGGCAATAAATTGCCTAATCAAACATCAACTTTTGGCAGAAATGCCTTAATCAACCATTTTGGGGACAAATAGCCCAAACATTAATTTTGGCGACAATCGCCCAATCAACACTTTTGGCAAACAAATTGCCTAAATCAACCCATTTTGGCTAAAAGCCTTCGAATAATCACTTTTGGCAAACCAATTGTCTAAATCACATCAACTTTTGGCAAACAAATTGCCTAAATCAATCTTTTTGGCTAAAAGCCTTAAATCAACACTTTTGGCAACAAACGCCTAATCAAATCAATCAATTCTTTGGCAAAATGCCTGAACAAAATGCACGAAGCATACACACACTCATGTGTGGACCCCTCCCCAAATATCAATGCAATGCGAATGCATGTGACTAAGGAAGAAATGCACGTGAATGTATGAGTCGCCACCTTGTTTAATTATTTTAGGGTAAACTAGGAAAAAACCCTAAGTGACTCCAATTTTAATTAACCTAGTTACTAGATTAATTACCCAATGTTAAAGCATAGTGTGCAAACCCGAGATGGATCCCGAGACTATGTCATGCTGATGAACTAACCTATGAATGAATGCTTTGCAAGGCGAAAGATGATGCGATTTGGACCAATGAAAAAATGTTTATGTGATTTTGACTTGCCGCTCGGGGTTAAATCCCGAACGTGCCTACGTACTTCCGTTTGAATGGAAGATCAAAGTCGACGTAGTTCGATAGGCCTTCTTTGAAGGGCTTTGAATGGGGATGCTTTATGCATGAGTGTGTGTATGCTTTGTGCATTTTGTTTAGGCATTTTGCCAAAGATTGATTGTTTTTTAGGCATTTGTTGCCGAGATGTTGGTTGGGCAATTTGATTGCCAAAATGATTGATTTTAGGCGATTGTCGCCAAAACGATTGATTTTAAGGCTTTTAGCCAAAAAGGGTGATTTAGGCAATTTGATTGCCAAAATGATTGAACCGTGAGCAATTTGTTGCTAAGAAAACGTGTTTAATTGAAGCTTTTTAGTCACAATTATTAATTAATTGGACCTAAGCTAGGACTGTTCGAAATAAAGGCGATTATACCATAGCTATTAATTAACTAGGTATTTTAAGCCAATATTATCGGATCTAGGCTTAATACCACGATTATTAATTAACCGGGCATTTAGTCTAAATTCATTTAATTGAGGCAGTTTATTTGCCTAATGATGAAGTGAATGCATTTATGCAGTTATAGAATTATTAGGAGTAGAAGAAGAAGCATGCATGAAGTGCTAAAATTAAATAGGCAGAGTTTTGATTTACATACCTGATTTAATCGACGGCCACTTCTTAACTCCAGGTTAAGCTCCTCGTTAAGGGAATTAATTTTAATTTAATTTTAAGTGACCAAAGTATCACCACAATAAAATAAAACTAAAATTAAAAAATGCAAGAAAGCAGTAAAGAATCGCAAGGAGCGTAGGGAGAAGGAGCGTCCGTCAACACAGACTGAGTGAGTCAAAACGGAGGCCCGAGGCCCAAATTTATAGGAAACGGAGACCCAAGGGCGGTCCTGCCCGCCTTGGAAGGCGGGCGTGTCCGCCTCAGCTGGGCGGGCGTGCCCGCCTGGCTGGGCGGGCGCGCCTGCCCCGGCTGGGCGGTTAGGCCCGCCCCTCGAGGGCGGGTGTGCCCGTGTGCTTTTTTTTCACTCCGGAGTCTTTTTCGGGAGTTCCGGACCTCCAAAAAATATTCCGGGACCAGTTCCGCGATCCTCATAATTTTTCGGACATTTCAAGTACCATATTGGCATACTTTCGGTGAACTTCCAAAATGGCCTTTTGTCCGGCCGGGCTGTTTGCAGTCCGGGAAAATAGGCTTTTCGAGCCTAAAAATTTGAGTATTCACAGTCGACCGCAGCCGCTGCCGCCGCCGGCGATAGCGGCTACCGCAGCCGTTAAGGGCGGCTGCCACCGCCACGGCCGACAAACTTTTTAGTTTTTCTTCGTTCCGGAGGCTTCTCCGGCCGGACTGTTTGCAGTCCGGGAAAACTGGCCTTTTGAGCCTCAAAATTTGAGTATTCACAGTTGCCCCCCACTGGCTATCATAAAAGTGATTTATGAGAGCCAGTGGCTGTCTAAAGGAGCAAATTTTGAGGACGGGCAGAGGAGGAAACCCCGCCGTTGGTTTTTTCTTTTTGAAATGAAATGATCAAATGCATGGATTTATGTTTGCAACTTAAAAGATGTTTTTGCCTCTTAGAGGACTTGAAAAGATGTTTTTCCTCTTAGAGGACTTGAAAAAGATGTTTTGCCTCTTAATGAGGGCTGGAAAAGAGATTTTGCCTCTTAATGAGGGCTTGAAAAGATGATTTTGCCTCTTAATGAGGGCTTGAAAAGATGATTTTGCCTCTTAGAGGACTTGAAAAGATGTTTTGCCTCTTAATGAGGGCTTGAAGATGTTTTGCCTCTTAGAGGACTTGAAAAGATGTTTTGCCTCTTAATGAGGGCTTGAAAAGAGATTTGTTTTATTTTTGTATTTTTCTTTGAGAACCAAGGGTCCACCTAAAGTCGAAATGATCAAATGGCTTGGTTTTGGATGAAAAATGGTTGGTTATTGGTTAGGGTTTCACCCTAGGTTTTATGTAGAAAAATAAGGTAACCATTAACCGGGTTCTACCCTGGGTTTGTGTAAAAGGGGTTGACGATGGTTGGGTTCCACCCTGGGTTGTGTATTTTTTTTATAACATTTGCCCCTGAATCCGACTTGGAGGATTTTGCCCCCTGCTTGAGAGAATTGATGCCCTTATTAGCTGAAATAGAATTTCTTCTTAATGAAAGACTAAAAATTCCGTGATTACTTCTGTGATGGGAGAATGGTGAAGGTTCCTGTCACTTCTTGCCCCCAGAATGGTGCTGACCATGGAATACTTCAAAAACATTGGTGTTGTTCTTGTCCAATCGATTGAGGAATCAAAGAGAACAAAGCCACTTATATGACTCGAGGAAACGGACAATGTGGATGACATCGCTCGTCTGAAAGGATCGAAGAAACGATGGTCCGAGTGGAGACGAGGTATTAAAGAATTACCTCTCAACGATTGTGCTTGACATTTTTTTTGGGTTGTTTTGGAAACCCCAGGGATTGAATTGACATTTTCCTCTTTCTCTTTTTTTTTTTGAGGAATGACTCAAAGAGTGACGCTTTCAAAATGAACTTTTGAGAATGACTCGATTTTTGTGACTCGTTGTGGAATGACCACTGGTGATGGAGACTTGATTTTAGAGACTCATTGGAGACTCAATTTAGAGACTCAAATTTTTCTTGTAGTGAATTTTGGCTCGAAGGAATTCAGTGGTTCCTGTAAAAAATGATTTATATACTCCCGATAAGACCTTTGAAAGCACTTTTTTTTTCTTTTTGCCTTAACTTTTGCCTAGTAGCCGCCCTTTCGGGTTTTCGACTCTAGCAGGCTCTTTGCCCTAACTTTTGCCTAGACTGCCCTTTCGGGTTTTCAGCCTAGCAGGCTCAATTCTTGCCTAAAGCCACCCTTTCGGGTTTTGAACTCCAGCTTTTATTTTTCTTTTCTTCTCTTTTTTTTTATTTTTTTTTATTTTTTTTTTATATTGGCAAAGAGAAAATGTCATTTATGATGCAAACTTATGTTTGTGACCGCGCCTTTGTGGCTGCCTACGTATCTCCAAGAACTCTTCGGGGGATGGGGAGAATCAGGTCTTTCGTAGTTCCTTCTGGGATGCGAACTTCGTGCTCGGCTGGTGCGGAATTCATCTCCGTCTTTATGTTAGTGCGAAATTCCTTTCCGTCTTGGTGCGGAATTTATTTCCGACTTACTGTTGGGGCAAAATTCAATTTCGCCTTAATGCTGATTGTGGAATTCATTTCCGACTTGATTTCTTTGCGGGATTCCTTCCCGACTTGATTTCTTAGCGGGATTCCTTCCCGGCTTGATGTCTTTGCGGGATTCCTTCCCGACTGGATGTCTTTGCGGGATTCCTTCCCGACTTGATGTTGATGCAAAATTCATTGCTGCCTTGATTTTCTTCGGGATTCATTCCCGACTTTGATGATGTTGAATCAACTTATTGACTCGAGCTCATATGATAGTGATGACCCTAGGCGGATCTAACTTTGTTATTGTAGTGGTTTTACCACTGGTTTACTGCAATATGACTTGTATTCAACACAAAGAGTTTTGAATACCCACATTGTGGTGGTAACTTGAGTGACTTGAGTGTTGAAGAAGCTTTTATGCTTTGAGTTTGTGGCTTCGCCATGTTTGAATTCTTGAGGTTAATTTGATTCCTTTTCTTGAACTTTATCTTCCTCTGAATTTGAAACTTATTTCCTCAATGGTTCTCCTCTCCATAAGGAATTTTGAGGAGACTCTTCCTTTCCCTTGTTTTGAGAAATGGTCCTTGTTTATAAGGACACTTGTACTTGTGCCATGCTTGGCGCTTGATTTTCAAGGTGTTTGTTGTCATCCAATTCGTGAAAATGACTGCTTCTTTTAACTTGCTTTTTCAAAATGTGAGCAGCCGCTTGGTCTTTGTCCTTATGGCTGAAATGATTTGTCATCTACCCTTGATGGGCTTGAATTTAATGGAGGGCTTGCAGTTGACCTGTTTTAGACAACTTGATTTCCTGTAGCTTTGTCCTTGATTTCTTTCTTTTGTGCAGAGGTTCCTTTTGACCCGTTTTTTCTTTTGCTTGCTTAGAAGCAGCCTCTCCATAAAGAATTTCGAGGCAACTTGATTCTGAGATGACTTGAGTAGTGTATGGATTGCATTGCGACTTCGTGCAGACCCAACCCAATTCCAAACATAACTTCTTTATTCTGTCGCTTTTAAGCTCAAAATTCAGACACCTCTCTGTCGGAGCATCTTCCATTCCTGGGTTTTCGGAGAAACCATTCTGGCCCTAACCCCTTCAATCAGTTTTGTCTCGATACTGTTTGAAGTCTTGTGTACCCTTTGCTGGATCCTTTCCATGATTACCCTTCAAAACTTCCCTTTTGATGGTGCTTCTTAGGATGCCCCCAGCTTTGATTGATGCAGAGCAAATGAAAGGATGAATGCATTTTTCTTTGCCAATTTTTATTATCTTTTTTTGTCAAAATTTTTTTTTATATTTTTTTTTTCAAATTTTTTTTTTTTTGTGCTTTCACAGGAAAAGATAGGGAAAGAGTATAAACATGATTGGAACGTAAACTGATCCCTTTTTATTGATAAGACAAAATTTGTGTACAAAAGACACTTAGATTTACAAATTTGAACTGAATGAAAATGAAAATGAAAAGAAAAAACTAGACCCTAAAAGATAGACTCTAGGTGGACTGTGATGGACTAGGATTGGATTGACTGTAGTGACTTTGTTCTTCTCGATGCTTCAATCGATCAGACATGTTGTTGTTGGTCTTGAACAATTCCTTTGTTCTTTTGGAGGTTTGATCTCAACCTTCTCAGACACAAACTTCATTCATTTCTAAGAAAAGTTCGAAAGGATCGAATGATTCTTGTTCAGCAAAATTTTTTTTTGCATTAATCCCATGGTTAGGCAAGGGATTGGTTGATGTTCAGCTTGCTCTTGGGGATGATGGACCCATTGTCAACCAGGTCTTGTAGACGATTTTTCAAAGTCCAGCATGATTCGGTCTTATGCCCATGTCCTTGATGGTACTCACAGTATTCATTGGCTTTGAAATTTCGGGGCAGGGGGTTTGGTAATGGCCTTGCTTCTAAAGGCTTCAGTAAATTTGCTTTCACTGCTTCTCGGAACACCAAAAGGATTGGCATGCCGAGATCAGTATATTGCCTCCTTGGCTGATTGCTTCCCAAATTCCCAACACGTAAAGGATTCGTGGGGATTATACTGGCTATTTCATTTGTCTCACTGGACCCAGCATGATTCTGCTTCTTATATGAGTATTCTTTGAGTTGACCCAACTGGATTAAGTCTTCCACCTTAGTTGCAGTCGCAATGAGCGATTGGAACGTAGGCAAGTACTGTGTTTGAAGCTGTGACTGATAGACAGGTAGTAAATTCTTGATTATTATATCAACTTGTTCCTGTTCAGAGGGTCGGTTGATCATTTGAGCAGCTTTGGCTCTCCACCTCGAAAGGAACAAGGAGAAGGACTCATTGTTCTTTTGTTTAGTGGTTTCCAGCTCCCTCCGAGTAACATCCACTTCGATATTATAATGGTACTGCGTGTTGAAAGCGTTGCATATGTCCTCCCAATTCTTCATTTTGGAACGATCCAAGCTTACAAACCATCTTAATGCAGCACCAGTCAAAGATTGCTGAAACAACTGAGCAAGGAGCTCGCTGTTCAGGCCAAACGGGTTGAGGGCACCCACATACATTTTCAGGTGCGTTTTGGGACAAGTGGTTCCGTCAAACTTGTCCATGTTAGGCATCTTGAATTTTGTAGGTAATCTTGCTTCGGGGAACAAGGACAAGGAGTCCATGTCCACCACTTCCTTGTGTGTCTTAAGGGCAGTAATAGACCTTTCCAACAATTCCAGCTTCTCTCTCATTTTCTGAGCTTCCAGCTCAGAAGCAGTTCTGGAGGGCATGTCATCCAGGTTAAGGGCAGGGTTTGTCGGTTCAGCAGTAGGACCCTGATTGGAGGCAGCAGGTCCACTTCCCCCAGCGGAAGTCCCATTTCCATTACCACCACCTAGTTCAGCTATTAGGGCAGTCCTTTGGGCGGCCAATGCCTCATTCATTCTAGCCTCCATTCTGGCTTCCAGTTGTTCAATGAGGTTTTGGATCTCAGAGATTGATGCCATTGATGCAGGTGGGGCTGTTGGACTTGTGGGTGAGAGCTCAGTTGGTGTTTCGGGTACTGGCGGTCTTTGGAGGGGTACCTGTGAAAGGACATAGTCAAAACGATTAGACTATCCTATATAAGGTGTTTTCATAGGGTATGTGAGATAGTGTAATGTTGGTATGCTAGGACACCTAGGGTAGGACCCAATGGGATGTGATATGTAAGGTAGAGTGCTCAGGGCTGGACACCTCGACTTTTCGAAAGGCCCTAAGTTCTCAAAGAAAAAATTTTGTGGGCCTTAGGGGCCAAAAGGTGAATTTTTGGGCCTTTGTGGCCAAATTGGGCATTTCTGGGCCTAAGGACCAAAATGTGATTTTCCAGGTCTCAGGGATCAAAATGTGATTTTTCAGGTCTCAGGGACCAAAATGTGATTTTTCAGGTCTCAGGGACCAAAATGTGATTTTCTAGCTTTGAAATGGAATTTTTTTTTTTTTGTGACGTATGGGATGAATGCGTGAATGCGCACAACATCATGTCATACTTCGTTTAATGATATGATTCGTATCATTGGGTGCATACAGTCCTAAAGGATAGGTTCTATAGGCTATGACACAAATAGAGAATTGGCTTATAAGGGACCCTTGAACCTTGAGCATGGATATACCTAACCACATGTGAAACAAAGAGTTTCACGTGGGTCCAACAGTACACATACCCCTGGGCCACCCCCAAAAGGATTAGGGACGGTTTGCGGTAACAGGGAGGACGCTTTGGCTGTCCGTCGACATAATCAAAGAGACCTGCCGATCAGCGCTACTTGCTATCCAGACTCAGAAGTTTGAATAGAGAGAGAAGAAATTCATTTGAAATTCATTTTTTATGCAATGGAGAAAAAGATTCTCAATCGTGCAAATAAATCAACAAATTTGAATATTTTAATTAAATTGTACAAATGAGTCCAAATTTCTTTATCCAGTACTCTTAAAGAAAGAATACTGGATTCGTGTCAAGGTACCCTGCAAAACAAAGCATATTAAAATAATGCCCTAAAGAAGGGCGGGTTAGTCTATGCAGCAATTGTAGTCCACTTATGCAAAAAGATTACATAATTCCCCAGCAGAGTCGCCAAACTGTGGACCCCTCCCCAAATATCAATGCAATGCGAATGCATGTGACTAAGGAAGAAATGCACGTGAATGTATGAGTCGCCACCTTGTTTAATTATTTTAGGGTAAACTAGGAAAAAACCCTAAGTGACTCTAATTTTAATTAACCTAGTTACTAGATTAATTACCCAATGTTAAAGCATGGTGTGCAAACCCGAGATGGATCCCGAGACTATGTCATGCTGATGAACTAACCTATGAATGAATGCTTTGCAAGGCGAAAGATGATGCGATTTGGACCAATGAAAAAATGTTTATGTGATTTTGACTTGCCGCTCGGGGTTAAATCCCGAACGTGCCTACGTACTTCCATTTGAATGGAAGATCAAAGTCGACGTAGTTCGATAGGCCTTCTTTGAAGGGCTTTGAATGGGGATGCTTTATGCATGAGTGTGTGTATGCTTTGTGCATTTTGTTTAGGCATTTTGCCAAAGATTGATTGTTTTTTAGGCATTTGTTGCCGAGATGTTGGTTGGGCAATTTGATTGCCAAAATGATTGATTTTAGGCGATTGTCGCCAAAACGATTGATTTTAAGGCTTTTAGCCAAAAAGGGTGATTTAGGCAATTTGATTGCCAAAATGATTGAACCGTAAGCAATTTGTTGCTAAGAAAACGTGTTTAATTGAAGCTTTTTAGTCACAATTATTAATTAATTGGACCTAAGCTAGGACTGTTCGAAATAAAGGCGATTATACCATAGCTATTAATTATCTAGGTATTTTAAGCCAATATTATCGGATCTAGGCTTAATACCACGATTATTAATTAACCGGGCATTTAGTCTAAATTTATTTAATTGAGGCAGTTTATTTGCCTAATGATGAAGTGAATGCATTTATGCAGTTATAGAATTATTAGGAGTAGAAGAAGAAGCATGCATGAAGTGCAAAAATTAAATAGGCAGAGTTTTGATTTACATACCTGATTTAATCGACGGCCACTTCTTAACTCCAGGTTAAGCTCCTCGTTAAGGGAATTAATTTTAATTTAATTTTAAGTGACCAAAGTATCACCACAATAAAATAAAACTAAAATTAAAAAATGCAAGAAAGCAGTAAAGAATCGCAAGGAGCGTAGGGAGAAGGAGCGTCCATCAACACAGACTGAGTGAGTCAAAACGGAGGCTCGAGGCCCAAATTTATAGGAAACGGAGACCCAAGGGCGGTCCTGCCCGCCTTGGAAGGCGGGCGTGTCCGCCTCAGCTGGGCGGGCGTGCCCGCCTGACTTGGGCGGGCGTGCCCGCCCCAGGCAGGCGGGCGTGCCCGCCTGGCTGGGCGGGCGCGCCTGCCCCGGCTGGGCGGTCAGGCCCGCCCCTCGAGGGCGGGTGTGCCCGTGTGCTTTTTTTTCACTCCGGAGTCTTTTTCGGGAGTTTCGGACCTCCAAAAAATATTCCGGGACCAGTTCCGCGATCCTCATAATTTTTCAGACATTTCAAGTACCATATTGGCATACTTTCGGTGAACTTCCAAAATGGCCTTTTGTCCGGCCGGGCTGTTTGCAGTCCGGGAAAATAGGCTTTTCGAGCCTAAAAATTTGAGTATTCACAGTCGACCGCAGCCGCTGTCGCCGGCGGCTGCCGCCGCCGGCGATAGCGGCTACCGCAGCCGTTAAGGGCGGCTGCCACCGCCACGGCCGACAGACTTTTTAGTTTTTCTTCGTTCCGGAGGCTTCTCCGGCCGGACTGTTTGCAGTCCGGGAAAACTGGCCTTTTGAGCCTCAAAATTTGAGTATTCACATCATGCATTAAGCATATCCATTCAAAGCCCTTTAAAGAAGGCCTATTGAACTACGTCGACTTTGATCTTCCATTTAAACGGAAGTACGTAGGCACGTTTGGGGTTTAATCCCGAGCGGCAAGTCGAAATCACTTAAACATTTCATTGGTCCAATTACATCATTTACCCTGCAAAGCATTCATTCATTGGTTAGTTCATCAGCCTGACATGGTCTCGGGATCCACCTCGGGTTCGCAAACTATGCCTTAAACATTGGGATAATTAATCTAGTAATTGGGTTAATTAAAATTGGAGTCAACTTAGGGTTTTTTCCTAGTTTACCCTAAAATAATTAAATAAGGTAGCGACTCACACATTCACGTGCATTTCTGCCCTTAGTCATATTCATTATATGCCTATTTTTGGGGGAGGGGTTCACAGCAGCAGTCGAGTGTACAACTCGGACAACAATTCCCAGGCCAAGGGAAAAGGAGTTGTCATCGACGGGGCAGGAAAGAAAACAGCAGATAAAGGTGAAGGATAGCCCGAGGAGAAGAAAAAGGAAGATGAAACGGGTAAAGCACAGAAGAAGGCTATTGAAGTGGGTGAAAGTAGTCAAAACAGAGTACCAAGCGGCGTAACAGCAAGTTCAGTACTGAGTCAACTACAGAGGAACAAGGCTGACATCTCACTATGGGATTTGTTGATAGCCTCAAAGGAGCATAGAGAATCTTTGTTAGAGGCTATGACGTTTATTAGGGTTCCTGCCAGAATCCAGAGCGTGGATATGATCAATATGCTACAGCGCAGGATTGGTGAGATCACCTTCTTTGATTCAGATCTTCCCCTCGAAGGTAGGAATCACTTCAAACCTCTGTACATCCAGGTTGCTGTTAATGGGCGAGAAACCCGCAATGTGATGGTGGATAACGGGTCGGCATTATGTGTATGCCCGCTGAAGATGTTGCCCAAATTTAAGATTGAAGCGTCGGAACTCGAGCCATCTAACATGGTTGTTAAAGCCTATGATAACACCATGCGTAGCGCTAGGGGAACCTTCAGGGCAAAGATTTCGACAGGAATGATAGAGAGTTGGGTGGACATAGTAGTCTTGGACATCTTGGCCAATTATGCTCTGCTGTTGGGAAGGCCATGGCTTCATCCATTGGGTGCAATTCCTTCCACATTGCACAGAAAAGTCAAGGTACCTTGGGGCACTGAGGTGGTAACTATTAATGCCAAAGAAGATCTGAATGTGGCTACAGTGGAAGGTTTAGAGGCGACTGTGCCTTTATCTGGTTTTCAGGTGGCTGTGATTGATGATGCTGCAATCACAGAAGATAAAAGTGCAGTCAACAGGATGAGCCCTTTCTCTCGTAAAATGATGAAGAAGATGCAATGAAAGTACGGTAAGGGGCTAGGCCGAGATTTACAAGGAAGATTTGAACCTGTGCCATCGTCACATGGTCAGCAAGATCGACGCGGACTGGGGTACTCAGAGTGTCGAAAGAAAGAGAAGTATGAAGTCCAGTCTCCGATAAAAGAACCGGGACTAAATAGGATTTTCTTTACCCCGGAGGCTTCCAGAAAATTTCAGAGCAGAGGGAAGACATATCCAGGCTTGGAGATCTTCATGATAGATTTTGAGGAGCAGCTCATAAAGTCTCCAGAGCCTTCCTTTGAGCAATTGGTAGACGGTACAGAATTCATGATTGGCATGGTCCAAGTAGGCAGTGGCACAGACTGGTCACAGAAGATGCCTGAATTTGAAGATTTGCTCGGGATTGGGGATGAAGCTTCAAAGTTGATCCAAGAGCAAAAGTCCAAAGCAAGGATCCTCCAGTCATTGCTAGTAGCAGAAGATGCAGAAGAAGCGGAGAGGAAGATGCTGAAGATGAAAAAGAAAGCTGCCTTAGAAACCGAGGACGCTCCTGATGCTGATGAGGTGGTTCAAGCCATCAAGGATAGTTGTGATGAATGTATTGAACAAGTTACAAATCCTGTTTTTTGTTTTTCTGATTATTGTTTTGAGAATGATTTAGATGGTTTCCCTTTATTATTTCAATCAATGGAAGTGAATTTTGATTACTTGTTTTCTTGTTTTCCTAATTGTCACGTTCATGGCATTGATTACACCACGCGCATATTTGACATAAATGCATTGCATCATTTTGCATTTAACCTAAGCACCGCCGAAGATCCCAAAATAATCGAAATCGGATCAGACTTTAAGCTTGAGCTCAGAAAGGATCTCCAAGAATGTCTCAAGAGAAATTCAGAACTCTTTGCTTCGAGTTATGCTGACATGCCAGGGATCGACAAGTCAATTGCAGAACATTTCATCCCTACTGATCCGAATATTAAGCCAGTAAAGCAGAAGAGAAGACGGGTCAGACCAGAATGGCAAGACAAGATCAAGGCTGAGGTTCGAAGCAGTTAGATGTAGGCTTCTTAGAGGTAGTGCATTACCCCGAGTGGTTAGCAAACATCATCCCTGTGCTTAAGAAGGATGGGAGATTAAGAGTCTGTGTCGACTACAGAGACTTAAACAAAGCCTCGCCCAAAGACAACTTCCCACCTCCATATATAGATGTTCTGATCGATAGTGCTGTAGGAATGGGATGTTATTCCATTATGGACGGATTCTTTGGGTACAACCAAATCTTGATGGCTTTAGTTGATAAGCATAAGCTGCCTTCACCACTGATTTCGGGACCTTCTGTTATAGGGTGATGCCGTTTGGGTTGAAGAATGCTGGGGCAACATATCAAAGAATGGCTACAACCTTGTTTCATGATATGATCCATAAAGGATTGGAGGTATATGTGGACGATATGGTGATCATGACAAAAACACAAGAAGAACATACAGAGATGTTGGAAAAGTTCTTCGCGTGGGTCAAACAGTACAATTTAAGACTCAATCCCAAAAAGTGCGTATTTGGAGTCACGAAGGGGAAGTTGTTAGGTTTTGTTGTAGGACCTAACGGGATTGAGGTTGACCCAGATAAAATAAAAGCCATTCAAGATATGGAATTGCCTAAAACAGAACGTCAGGTGAGAAGCTTCTTGGGGAAGATCCAGTATATCAGCAGGTTTATTTCTAGATTATCTATCACTTGTGCTCCGATCTTCAAATTGCTTAAGAAGAACCAACCGGTCAGATGGAATGAGGACTGTCAGAAAGCCTTTGACCATATAAAGGAGTACTTAATGAATCCACCAGTGTTGAGTTCGCCTAGACCGGGAGATGTGAACCCCTCCCCCGAGAATATAAGGCATATAATGAATATGACTAAGGGCAGAAATGCACGTGAATGTGTGAGTCGCCACCTTGTTTAATTATTTTAGGGTAAACTAGGAAAAAACCCTAAGTTGACTCCAATTTTAATTAACCTAATTACTAGATTAATTATCCTAATGTTTAAGGCATAGTCTACGAACCCGAGGTGGATCCCGAGACCATGTCATGTTGATGAACTAACCAATGAATGAATGATTTGCAAGGTAAGTGATGTAATTGGACCAATGAAATGTTTTAAGTGATTTCGACTTGCTGCTCGGGGTTTAAATCCCAAACGTGCCTACGTACTTCCGTTTGAATGGAAGATCAAAGTCGACGTAGTTCGATAGGCCTTTTTTAAAAGGGCTTTGAATGGGTATGCTTAATGCATGAGTGTGTGTATGCTTTGTGCATTTTGTTTAGGCATTTTGCCAAAGAATTGATTGATTTGATTAGGCGTTTGTTACCAAAAGTGTTGATTTAAGGCTTTTAGCCAAAAAGATTGATTTAGGCAATTTGTTGCCAAAAGTTGATGTGATTTAGGCGATTTGTTTGCCAAAAGTGATTATTTGAAGGCTTTTAGCCAAAATGGGTTGATTTAGGCAATTCGTTTGCTAAAAGTGTTGATTGGGCGATTGTCGCCAAAAATTAATTGATTGGGCAATTTATTGCCAAAAATTGATATTTGGGCTTTTTGTTGCCAAAATGGTTGATTAATTCAAGGCATTTTTTGCTAAAGCTTCGCTTTAAGCAATTTGTCGCTAAAGATGGTTAATTTTACTTATAGGCAATTTGTTTGCCAAAAGTGATCAATTGAATTGCAATATAGGCAATTTATTGCCAAAAGAAACGTGGTTGATTAAGGCTATTTAGCCACAATTATTGATTAATTGGACTTAAGCCGGACTGTTCGAAATAAAGGCGATTATACCGTAGTCATTAATTGACCAGATACTTTAGCCAATATTGTCGGATTTAGGCTTTAACACCACGATTATTAATTAACCGGGCATTTAAGCTAAATCATATTTAATTGAGGCAGTTTATTTGCCTAATTGATGACGTGAATGCATTTATGCAGCAGTTTAATTCAGAATTGGAGTAGAAGAGAATATGCACAAAATGTTGAAATTAAATAGACAGGGTTTCGTTATTACCTGAGTTAATCGGCGGCCGCTTCTTAGCTTCAGCTTGAAAATTCCAGATTAAGCTCCTCGTTTGGGGAATATTAATTAGAATTAATTTAATTAAGTGACCAAGTATCACCACAGCAAAATAATAAAAGCCTACACTAAATGCAGAAAAGCAGTAAAAGAACCGCAAGGAGCGTAGGGGAGAAGAGAGCGTCCGTCAACACAGACTGAGTGAGTAAAAAAGTCGCACTAGGGCTGTATTTATAGGAAAAAACCAGGCTGGAGGGCGGCCTTTGCCGCCGCGGAGGGCGGCCGCTGCCGCCGTCGTGAAGGGCGGGCGCCCCCGCCGCCGCCGTGGCTTGTCCACTTTCTGGTTTTTCATTCCAGAGGCTTTTTCGAGAGTTCCGTACCTCCAAAAAATATTCCGGGACCAGTTTTGCGATCCTCGTAATTTTTTGGACGTTTCAAGTACCATATTGGTATACTTTCGGTAAACTCCTAAAATGGCCTCTGGTCCGGCCGGACTGTTTGCAGTCCAGGAAAACAGGCTTTTTGAGCCTCAAAATTTGAGTATTCACAATTGCCCCCCACCGGCAACCATAAAAATGATTTATGGGCGTTAGTGGATGTCTGAAAAACAAATTTTGAAGGCGAAAATCAGACGCGTTCCGAAGACTTGCCTTTTGGCTATTTCCTTATAAATAGCTGAAGTTTCACTTCTACATTCATTCTAAACTCTCCAAATCAAAGAGCTCTCTCAAATTCTCTTAACTTCCTCATCATGACTTCTCCGGGTCACAGCAGCGACGAGGATTTTCTGGGGTCTTTGGGAATTTCCCTAGACACCGACCTTACAGCGGACGCAGACACCCACGCTTCCGTGACTGGTATCTACGCCCAGGTAAGTTTACTTTTCTTTTTTTTTTATCATCATTTTACTGTTTTATTAGTATGCATGCTAGGGTAGAACTAAGATATTATCCTTTGTAAGGAACCGAGGAATAATTCTTAAATTACTTTACCTTTTAGGACCCCCATATTAAATTGGATGTGGGTGAGACCTCTGTGGCCGAAATTCCGGTCGAGATATTCGACCACAACAACCCAGTCGGAGCGATTATTAGTCCTTCCCATCTGGGCTTCCTGAGGCATTTTGACGTGGGTCGGAGCAGCCATAAAAAATTACTGGGTGCTTTGGCCGAGAGGTGGTGGGACACCACCAATACCTTCCACTTTTCTTGGGGCGAGTTGACAATGACCCCCACAGACTTTTCTATGATCTCCGGGATCCCTTTTGGCATTCGGCCGGTCGAGCTGTGTAATGACTGGAGGACTGAGGTTTCTCCTGATCGGATGGTTGAACTGATAGGGATCGACCTGCCCCGGATTGTCGGGCCAAGCTCTACTACTCCCGTTTTGAGCGTTTCCAGACGCTGGTTATCCCTCCAGGCCCCCGACATTTATGCTAGATACAGGTAGGGAGAGCTGACGGCAACTCAGGTGGCCAGATTCACTTTGTTGCTGCTGTTCGCTTCGACCTTCTAGTCCAACAAGAAAGAGAAGTTTAATGCTTCCATCTTGAAGAGTTTGGAAAATCTGGCCCATCTTGAGGAGTACGTGTGAATACCCAAATTTTGAGGCTCAAAGAGCCAGTTTTCCCGGACTGCAAACAGTCCGGCCGGACCGGAGGTCATTCGAAAAGTTCACCGGAAGTATGCCAATATAGTACTTGAAACGTCCAAAAAATTACGAGGATCGCTGAACTGGTCCCGGAATATTTTTTGGAGGTCCGGAACTCCCGGAAAAGCCTCCGGAGCGAAAAAGTAGCAAACCCGATAGCCACGGCGGCTCCGGCAGCAGATGCCGCCGGCCACGGCGGCTTAGGCCGCCGATCCCGGCGGCAGCGGCCGCCCTCCAGCCCGAATTTTGCCTATAAATATTGTCCCCGGCACTCCGTTTTGACTCACTCAGTCTGTGTTGACGGACGCTCCTTCTCCCTTACGCTCCTTGCGATTCTTTACTGCTTTTCTGCATTTAGCATAGGCTTTTATTGTTTTATTGTTGTGATACTTGGTCACTTAAATTGAACTAAATTAATTAATATTCCCCAAACGAGAAGCTTAATCCAGAGTTTTTCAAGCTGAAGCTAAGAAGCGACCGTCGATTAAATCAGGTACATAAACGAAACTCTGCCTATTTAATTTTAGCACTTCATGCATGCTTCTCTTCTACTCCTAATTCTACAACTGCATAAATGCATTCACGTCATCGTTAGGCAAATAAACTGCCTCAATTAAATAATTTTAGGCTAAATGCCCGGTTAATTAATAATCGTGGTACAAAAGCCTAAATCCGACAATATTGGCTAAAGCTTAGTTAATCAATAGCTATGGTGATCGCCTTTATTTCGAACAATTCGGCTTAAGTCCAATTAATCAATAATTGTGGCTAAAAGGCCTTAATTAAAACACGTTTTCTCGGCAATAAATTGCCTACATTGCAATTCAATTGATCTCTTTTGGCAAACAAATTGCTTATAAGTGAGATTAATCTTTTTTAGCGACAAATCGCTTAAAACAAAGTCTTGGCAAAAGCCTCTAATTAATCAATCTTTTGGCTAAAAACCTTAAAACCAACCAATTTTGGCGACAATCGCCCAATCAAACACTTTTGGCAAACTAATTGCCTAAATCAACTCTTTTGGCTAAAAGCCTTAAAATCAATCAATTTTGGCGACGATCGCCTAAATCATATCAATTTTTGGCAACAATTTGCCTAAATCCATCTTTTTGGCTAAAAGCCTTAAATCAACACTTTTGGCAACAAACGCCTAATTAAACCAATCAATTCTTTGGCTAATGCCTAAACAAAATGCACAAAGCATACACACACTCATGCATTAAGCATACCCATTCAAAGCCCTTTAAAAAAGGCCTATCGAACTACGTTGACTTTGATCTTCCATTCAAACGGAAGTACGTAGGCACATTTGGGATTTAACCCCGAGCAGCAAGTCGAAATCACATAAACGTTTTCATTGGTCCAATTACATCATCTTCCTTGCAAAGCATTCATTCATAGGTTAGTTCATCAGCGTGACATAGTCTCGGGATCCACCTCAGGTTCGTAGACCATGCCTTAACATTGGGATAATTAATCTAGTAATTAGGTTAACTAAAATTGGAGTTAACTTAGGGTTTTTTCCTAGTTTACCCTAAAATAATTAAACAAGGTGGCGACTCATACATTCACATGCATTTCTGCTCTTAGTCATATGCATTCATATGCCTGTGCATTTTCGAGGGAGGGGTTCACAGTTTGGCGACTCCGCTGGGGACTTATGTAATCATTTTGCATAAAGTGGACTACGATTGTTGCATCAACTAACCTGCCCTTCTTTAGGGTATTATTTTACTATACTTTGTTTTGCAGGGTACCCTAACATGAATCGAGTATTCTTTCTTTAAGAATACGAGATGAGGAAATTTGGACTCAATTTGTACAATTTAATTAAAACATTTTAACTTGTTGATTTATTTGCACGATTGAGAATCCTTTTCTCCATTGCATAAAAAATGAATTTCAAATGAATTTCTTCTCTCTCTATTCAAACTTCTGAGTCTGGATAGCAAGTAGCGCTGATCGGCAGGTCTCTTTGATTATGTCGACGGATAGCCAAAGCGTCCTCCCTGTTACCGCAAACCATCCCTAATCCTTTTAGGGGTGGCCCATGAGTATGCGTACCGTTGGACCCATGCGAAACTCTTTGTTTCACATGTGGTTAGGTATATCCATGCTCAAGGTTCAAGGGTCCCTTTATAAGCCTATTCCTTATTTATGTCATAGCCTATAGAACCTATCCTTTAGGACTGTATGCACCCAATGATGTGAATCATATCATAAACAGATTATGACGTAATGTTGTGCGCATTCATGACATATCATCACATTAAGAGGAACATAAAATACCCTTTTTTAGTCATGCACAGTTGGACAAAGAGTCGATCTACCTCACATCACTACCCTGATACAAAATACTACCCACTGTACCCTAATCCAGCTACCTTTATCCTATCAGGTACCCACTGTTCGAGTGCCTACCCAAGTTCCAGTCACACCTACAGTGCTATCACCAGCTTCACCAGCTACTCCAACTTCACCTACAACTCCAACAACCCCACCTGCACCAATGGCATCACTTACTGACATCCAAAACCTCATTGAACAACTGGAGGCCAGAATGAATGAGGCATTGGCTGCCCAAAGGACTGCCCTGATAGCTGAACTTGGTAATGGTAATGGAAACGGGGCTTCGGCCGGGGGAAGTGGACCTGCTACCTCCAATCAGGGACCTGCTGCTGAACTAACAAACCCTAACCTTAACCTGGATGACATGCCCTCCAGAACTGCTTCTGAGCTGAAAGCTTAGAAAATGAGAGAAAAACTGGAACTGTTGGAAAGGTCTATTACTGCCCTTAAAACACACAAGGAAGTAGTGGACATGGACTCCTTGTCCTTGTTTCCCGAAGCAAGACTGCCCACAAAATTCAAAATTCCCAACATGGACAAGTTTGATGGAACCACTTGTCCCAAAACGCACCTGAAAATGTATGTGGGTGCCCTTAACCCGTTTGGATTGAGCAGCGAGCTCCTTGCTCAGTTGTGCCAACAATCTCTGATCGGTGCTGCTTTGAGGTGGTTTGTCAGTCTGGACCGGTCTAAGATGAAGACCTGAGAGGATATCTGCAATGCGTTTAATATGCAATATCATTATAATATGGAGGTTGATGTTACTACGAGGGAACTGGAAACCACCAAACAGAAAAACAATGAACCCTTTTCCTCGTTCCTTACGAGGTGGAGGGCCAAGACCGCCCAAATGATCAATTGGCCTTCTGAGCAAGAACAGGTAGACATAATTATAAAGAACCTGTAGCCTGTTGTGAACCCCTACCCCAAATATCAAGCATGCGAATGCATATGACTAAGGGTAGAAATGCACATGAATGTATGAGTCACCACCTTGTTTAATTATTTTAGGGTAAACTAGGAAAAAACCCTAAGTGACTCCAATTTTAATTAACCTAAGTCTAAGCTAATTATCCCAATGTTTAAGGCATGGTCTACGAACCCGAGGTGGATCCCGAGACTATGTCATGCTGATAAACTAACCAAAAGAAATGAATGCTTTGCAAGTGATTCCGACTTGCCGCTCGGGGTTAAATTCCAAACGTGCCTACGTACTTCCGTTTGAATGGAAGATCAAAGTCAACGTAGTTCGAATAGGCCTTTTTAAAAGGGCTTTGAATGGGTATGCTTAATGCATGAGTGTGTGTATGCTTCGTGCATTTTGTTTAGGCATTTCACCAAAAAGGTTGATTGATTTGTTGAGGCGTTTGTTTGCCAAAAGGAAGTGTTTGATTGGGCTTATTGTTGCCAAAAAGAAGTGTTTGATTGGGCTTATTGTTGCCAAAATTGATGAATTGATTGGGCAATTTGTTTGCCAAAATGGATTAAGGCTTTTAGCCAAAGAGTTTTGTGATTTAGGCAATTTGTTTGCCAAAAGATTGGTTTTTTAAAGGCTTTTAGCCAAAATGTGTTGATTTGAAGGCTTTTAGCCAAAAGTGTTGATTTAGGCAACTTATTGCCAAAAGTTAATGTGATTTAGGCGATTGTCGCCAAAATTTGATTTATTTGAAGGCTTTAAAGCCAAAATATTGATTTAGGCAATTTATTGCCAAAAGTTGATGATTGGGCGACTGTCGCCAAAATTGATTGATTTAAGGCAATTTATTTACCAAAAATGATTATTTGAAGGCTTTTAGCCAAAATTTTGATTTAAGTGATTTGTCGCTAAAAAAGAAGATTAATCTCACTTATAGACAATTTATTTGCCAAAAGAGATCAATTGAATTGCAATGTAGGCAATTTATTGCCAAGAAAACGTGTTTAATTAAAGCTTTTTAGCCACAATTATTGATTAATTGGACTTAAGCCAGACTGTTCGAAATAAAGGCGATTATACCATAGCTATTAATTAGCTAGCTATTTTAAGCCAATATTGTCTGATTTAGGTTTTAATACCACGATTATTAATTGACCGGGCATTTAGCCTAAACTTATTTATTTGAGGCAGATTATTTGCCTAATGATGACGTGAATGCATTTATGCAGTTGTAGAATTATTAGGAGTAGAAGAGAAACATGCATGAAGTGCTAAAATTAAATAGGCAGAGTTTAGTTCATGTACCTGATTTAATCGACGGCCATTTCTTAGCTTCAGTTTGAAAACTCCAAATTAAGCTCCTCGTTAAGGGAATATTAATCAATTTAATTCAATTTAAGTGACCAAATAACAAAGCAAGAAAGCAATAAAGCTAAACTAAAATGCAGAAAAGCAGTAAAGAATCGCAAGGAGCAGAGGGGAGAAGGAGCGTTTGTCAACACAGACTGAGTGTGTTGAAACGGAGGTGTCGGGACCAATTTATAGGCGAAAATCGGACTGTTGGGCGGCCTAGGCCGCTGGAGCTCGGCGGCCTAGCCACTGAGGCCGGTGGTTTTGCTGATTTTTTTATTCCGGAGGCTTTTCCGGGAGTTCCCGACCTCCAAAAAAATGTTTCGAGACCAGTTCCGTGATCCTCGCGACGTCCCGGACGTTTTAAGTACCATATTGGCATACTTTCGGTGAACTTCCAAAATGGCCTCCGGTCTGGCCAGACTGTTTGCAGTCCGAGAAAACAGGCTTTTCTGAGCCTCAAAATTTGAGTATTCACACCTGTCTACCAACAACAACTACAGACCCAGTACCTACCAACGTTTCAGTCGCTCATTGCCACTGCTACGAAGGTAGAAGATTTAATTCAAATGGGGCAACTGAAAGAAGACTCGGGAACCTCAAAATATAAGAAACCTGGCCAAGCTAGCAAAGTCCACGAAGTGGCAAGCATCACCCCCACGAATCCTTTACGTGTGGGAAATATGAGAAATGGCGGTCAGTCAAGAAGAACATACACTGATCTCGGGATGCAAATCCTTATAGTGTTCCGAGAGGCTGTCAAAGCTAATTACATTAAGCCTTTGGAAGCCAGGCCGCCACCCAACCCATTACCGAGGAACTACAGAACCGATGAATACTGTGAGTACCATCAGCGTAGTGGGCACAAGACTGAAGCGTGCTGGACGCTTAAGAACCGTATCCAAGACCTGGTGGACAACGGTTCAATTATTCCAAGGAGTAAGCCAAACATTAGCACTAATCCCTTACCAAATCACGGGGTAAATGCTATTGTTTTTGACCAGGAATTAATCGATCCTTTCGAGCTACTCCTAGAGATGAATGAAATCTGTGTCCTGGATCTGAATGACCTGACTGAAGAGGTCGATGCAATAACCAGGAGCGGAATACAGTATGAACCACTAGTCCTGGACAAAGTCCAAAATAACCCCTACCGGAGGGCAGAAGAGCCAAAGGAAGATCCGGTACTCTCACAGTTGAAGAAGACCCAGGCTAAAGTGTCAATCTGGGAACTTATGGCATCATCCTTTCCTCATCGCCAAGCTCTTTGCAAGGCTTTGAGTCAACTGCAAACATCGGTGGAGGTTAGCCCCGAAGTGCTGGTATCCACCCTCACCCAATCATCAAAGATGCAAAGCATCGGATTTTCTGACGATGACTTACCCAAGGAGGGAGGCAGTCACAACAATGCCCTTTACGTCACAGTTCAAACCAGAGAAAAGACTGTGCCCATGGTTCTCATTGACAATGGGTCAGCACTGAACGTCTGCCCACTAAGGGTAGCCAGCTGTCTAGGGTTGGAAGAAACAGATTTCATTCCATCAGACCAGATAGTTAAAGCCTACGACAGCACCCGGAGGGAAGTGTTGGGGGTTGCTACATTGAAGTTAACAATTGGGCCAGCTGTGATGGAGGTCCCGTTCCAAGTAATTGATGTGCCAACTAGCTTCAACTTACTTCTGGGTCGACCATGGATACACCATACTAGGGCAGTGCCCTCTTCCCTGCACCAAAAGGTCAAGTTTCCTTATGAGGATAAAGTCATCACTATTCAAAGGGATCACTACAACTAGCTCAAGAAACCAAAGGGCCAACCTCTCTTTGAGGTCAACCCTGAAACTGCCAATTTGCCCCTCTCGAGATTTCAATATGACACTGTGCAGTTCATAGAAGGAAAGACTGCAAACTCTCGAATTCTCTTTGATTTCGGGACGGTGCAAATAAACTGCATAGTGCCTTTAATGCTGAAGATGTCCTATCTGCCAAGAATGATTATGGCAAGGTCCGAAAAGACATACCCCACATTGCAAGCCTGGGAGTGTCCGGTGAATGAAGGGACCTTTGGACTAGGTTATGAGCCCACTGATGAAGACCGTGCTGAGAGAACCAGGAGGGGAAGGAAGGAGAGTATACAAATGCGGCCTTACCTTTTGACTTTGAATGGTTACTTCTGCAAACCGGGAGAAACGATTCCTTATCGTGGCTTCCAAGAACCATTTCGCTGCCCGAATGCTAAGAAGATGCTGCCTGGGTTAGAAATATTCTCTGATGTCTGGGGCAACAAGCCCGAAACAATATCGGAACTAGAAGTGGAAGACTTCATGCAGCCCAGTCTCTTTGACGAGGTTGCAGTCATTACAGGAAGTGAAGGGAATCAAGACCTGTTGAGCCTGATCAAGCCGTACGAAGGGCCTCTCACCAACTGGTAGGCCGAGGAGGAGCGCGCTGCTGATAAACCCCCTCCCGAGTCAAACCTAGAGTCTGTAATCAAGTCCTATACTGAGTCTGAGTCTGACCCCGAGTCTGAAACCGAGTCAGAGTCCAGTTCCAGTTCTGAGTCGTCTGTGTCGGATTTAGAAAATCCAGACTTTAAATTTGATGTAATTTTTGAGGACGATTCCGTCATAATCAATAAAGGCTTGCAAATTCTTGACTACCCCGCGTGTCTATCTTTCCAAGCATTTCCAAGCAAAAATAATGAAAAAGAAATAAATGAAATAAAAAATGAAAAGGAAAAAATAATAATTGGCAAAGAAGAAAATGAACATACATACATTGCATCTGACTGTGTGAACAGGGAACAGGTCAGTGAATGTTTGAAGAAGTTTGCCGATTGTTTCATGTAGAAGGCGAGTGACATCACAGGAATTGACCCAGCAATAGCGGTGCACAAGATTCCAGTATACCCTGAGGCTAAGCCAGTAAAACAGAAGCTAAGGAGGCTAAAAACAGAATGGTCCTTGAAAATCAAGGAGGAAGTAGCCAAGCAATTGGAGAATAAATTCATAGAACCCATTGCCTACCCGACGTGGTTAGCAAACATAGTGCTGGTTCCTAAGAAGGATGGAAAGGTGCGAATGTGTGTGGATTACCGGGATTTGAATAAAGCATGTTCGAAGGACGACTTCCCCCTGCCACATATTGACTTGTTGGTAGACCGAATGGCTGGACACGAGATGGTCTCCTTGACCGATCTTGCTGTCGGATACAATCAAATAATGATGCATTTGCCAGACAAAGAGAAAACGACATTCATCACAAAGTGGAGAACCTACTGCTACAGGGTTATGCCTTTTGGGCTAAAAAATGCCGGGGCAACCTATCAAAGAATGGCAACGACCATCTTCCATGACATGATTCACAAAGAAGTAGAAGTGTACATGGACGATATGGTTGTTAAATCAAAAACAGCCGAAGAACATACAACAGCACTTGAGAAGTTCTTCCTTAGACTTCGAAAGTACAACTTAAAGCTCAACCCGGAAAAATGTCTGTTTGGAACTACATCCGGAGTATTTCTAGGGCATATGGTCAGTCGGAAGGGCATAGAGATTGACCCTTCAAAAGCCAAAGCCATTCTGGAAATGCCAGCACTGAAGACGGAAAAAGAAGTTCGGGGTTTCATGGGAAAGTTACAGTACATCAGCCGGTTCATCAATCAATTGGCCAATACCTGTGGTTCGATCTTCAAATTACTCAGGAAAGGGGTAGCCATAAAATGCAATGAGGATTGTCAGAAAGCTTTTGACCAAGTCAAGCAATATCTGTTATCCCCGCCAGTTTTACAGCCACCAAGGCTAGGAAAGCCTTTACTATTGTACCTATCAGTGACAGAAGAAGCGATGGGTGCAATGCTAGCTCAACAAGCAGAAGATACAAGGGTAGAAAATGACGTGTATTACCTCAGCAAAAGGATGCTAGAATATGAGCTAAAATACAATAAGATAGAGAAGTTGTGCCTGGCTCTAGTCTGGGCCTGTACAAAGCTGCAGCACTACCTCTTGTCTTACACTACATACGTTATTTCTGAATCGAACCCCTTGAAATTCCTTATGGAGAGGCCGGTTCTTGACTGTAAGATGGCTAAGTGCGTGTCGGTGCTCGCAGCCTATGATTTAAAATTTGTGCAACGAAAGGCAGTGAAAGGCGGAGCCTTGGCTGATCAATTAGCAGAATTACCGGTCGAAGACCAAATGCCGGAGGTAGAATTTCCTGATGAAGACTTGTTGAGCTTGGAGAGTGAAGTCTGGGAAATGTACTTCGATGGAGCTTCAAACTACCATGGAAATGGGGTTGGAGTCGTATTCAAAACTCCTTGTGGAGAATACGTCCCAATCGCAGTCAAATTAGATTTCGACTGCACCAACAATGAAGCCGAGTATGAAGCTTGCATAAAGGGGTTAGAAGCAGCCCTGGAAAAGGAAATAAAAGTTCTCAAGATTTTCGGAGATTCCAATCTAATAGTCTCCTAAGCTTTGAGAAAATGGAAAATTAAGGAAGAGCATTTGGTTCCTTACCTACAACGCTTGGACGAATTGGCTCAGTAATTTGGGGATTTATCCTTCCACTACCTGCCGCGAGCCAAAAATCAGCTTGCTGATGCTCTAGCTACCTTGGCCTCCATGGTTAATGTGGGGGGAGACCAAGTCATTCAACCTCTGACGGTTTGGCTACAGAAATAGCCAGCACATATCATGAATTTGGTCGATGACAAGCCTTAGTTTTGGGACATACAGAACTATCTTTAGAATGAAGCCTACCCGGAGGGATCCACCAAGACTGATCAACGGACATTGAGACAGTTAGCATCCGGATATTTCCTTACTGGGGGAGTTCTGTATAAAAGAAGTTGGAATGGCCTGCACCTAAGGTGCGTTGATGAGGGAGAAGCTCAAACAATCATGGATTCCTTACATAATAGGGAGTCTGGTCCACACATGCACGGGATAGCCTTGGCTCAGAAAATCGTCAACCTGGGTTATTACTGGTCAACCATGAATGCAGATTGCGTGAGGCACACGCAGAACTGCCATGAGTGTCAAATTTTTGCTAAGCTGCAAAAACAGCCTCCAGTTAATTTGAATCCTATTGCTTCACCTTGGCCCTTCGCAACTTGGGGCATAGACGTGATCGGAAAAATCCACCCAAAGGCTTCCAATGGTCACCAATTTATCCTGGTCGCTGTTGATTATTTCACTAAGTGGATTGAGGCAGCCTCTTATTCGGTTTTGAATGCCAAGAAGGCAGCACAGTTCGTTCGTACTAACATCCTTTGTCGGTACGGAATGCCATTCGAGATCATTACTGATAAGGGGTCCCACTTTCAAAGTGAATTTTCTGACCTGCTGAAGCAAAAGAAGATTCAACATCATAAGTCCTCACCCTATCGTCCACAAACAAATGGGGCTGTAGAGGCTGCAAACAAGGCTATAAAAGTCATTTTGCAGAAGACAGTTAGAAAGCACAAAGCTTGGCATGAACAGTTGCCAAATGCCTTATGGGGATACAGGACTTCAATCAGAACGCCTACTGGGGCAACCCCATATTCCTTAGTGTATGGTATGGAAGCAGTGTTGCCTATTGAGATGGAAGTTCAGTCGGTGAGGATTATCCAGGAAAGCCAGATCAGCGAAGCAGATTGGGCTAAGAATTATCATTTGCAACTCTTGGGTATGGATGAAAAGCGATTGCGAGCAATCCACCAAACTCAAGTTTACCAAAGAAGAATGGCTAGGCATTTTAATAAGAAGGTAAAAGATCGAAAGCTAGAAGAAGGTTGTTTGGTCCTGAAGGAGATTAGACAGCCAATCATAGACCCACGTGGAAAGTTTCGTCCTCATTGGGCTAGACCCTATGTGTTGAAGAAGATATTATCTGGCGGAGCCGTCATCTTGACTGATTTAGATGGTTTCGAGTTTACAAATCCATGTAATTTAGATCAGTTAAAAAGATATTATGTGTAATTATAATCATTGCATGATGTAATAAATGAACTACATTAGACCTGATTCTCTTCGGAAAAAAGAAATTATGTATCGGAGATATGTAGGCAGCCCTCATTGGGTACGGCCTAAACATTAATGAAAATCACTCCATAATTCTTTCTTCTTTGCCAACAATAATAAAAAAAATGAAAAAAGAAAAAAAAAGAGAAAAACCCACTAAGTCGAAAACCCGAAAGGGCGGCTTAGGCAAAAGTCGGGGCCCGCTAAGTCGAAAACCCGAAAAGGGCGGCTTAGGCAAAAATGGGTAGCTCGCTAAGTTAAAAACCTGAAAGGGCGGCTTAGGCAAAAATTAGAGTTTGAATAAATAAAATGCTTGGAAAGCTCGAAAGACAAATCACATTCTCAACTAAAGCAACAAAGTCAAGTAGAAAGCAAAAGAGTCCAATAAATAAATAATGAAGACTGAGTCCAAGTCCAAATAAAAAAAGCCAAAAATCCAAAGTCAAAAACAAAAAAAGCCAAAAGCCTATAGGAGTCTAGGAGTCCCGTCTCCTCCGTGGGGCAACATCCTCTGAGTCATCCCTAGCTGCTGAACTCTCTCCAGCCTCGCCTGTCCGGGGAGCCAACACAATCTCCTCATCGGTCCCAACCTCATTGTCAGCGTCAGCCTGAACCCAACCTTCAAGTGCACTCAGCAGTGCGTTCCTCCTTGGCCTCTCAACTGGCCTGACAACGGCAATGAACCAAGCCCGATACTCAGGAGAAGTCTGAACACCGGCAGGATTAGGTAAAGGCCTAACCATATGATGGTCTCTAACCCAAGCCCTAAGGACGGCTCGGGTAACACCCGGAGTAATGGCTGAATCAGCTGAAAAGTCATCCACAATTGGGACAGTCTGGTCTATCCCCATCTGCCTCAAAACACGTGAAGCGCAGTACCAAGTGCAATGTGTAAGGCCTAAAAGGTAAACCCGAGTATGGCAAGAGCTAACCTGGATAAAGCGGGTGATGCCATACCAGGAAATAAACCACATCACCTAGCTCTTGGATAAAGCGGGTGATGCCATACCAGGAAATAAACCACAGCACCTCGTTGGGACCCAACTCAATCAGCCATGAGGCCCATGCATCAGTAGAAGGATGTGTGATCAAGATCCTCCGCATACGATACTGAGAGGGGTTGTAGGAAAGAAGAGTAGGAGCAGCAACCACTTGGAGATGGTCCTTTAACCAAACCTGAGTAATGGATCTTTTCTATTACAAAGGAACAAACCAAAGGAAAGAGGGAAGGAAAAGGGGAAGAGGAGAAATACCTAGAGAATGATCGGAGAGACCATCCAGTTATCGAAACCTAAAGCAGCTCTGTCAAGGCTCCTGATAGTCTCTGCTAGCACAATGCCGCCAATGCAACCAATATCCTCCATTTGCCGAACCATGGGCAGAGGCGCAAATCCCCAAAGCCTGGGTCCTGGTTAAACAAGAAACCAGCTAATAAGCAAAAGACTAAGGCCCGCATCTTCAGCCTCATCCGGTTTCGGTCATCTGAATGGACCTCTGAAAATCATCAATCAAGGGCAACAGAACTGCTTTCTGGTCACCAACAATCATGGCCTTAGCTTGTTGTCGGCTGAACTGAAACAGGCTTTCAAACGACCGAACATACCCAATTCTCACCTCATGCTTGACCAAAGGGGCATTGGGGTCACACCCTATGATAGCACAGAATTCCTCAAAGAGAGGGCACATCTCCTCCATCATGGCCCCGAACCGGAAAACGTGGGCCTCTGGGTCCCAAAGTCTGATGCAGGCCCGTAAAAAGTCTCAGTCAACTACTACCCCCCTAAGTGTAATGATAGGAGAGAGACCATACCTTCCCAAGTTGATCTTTTCGACTTTGGAGAGACTCCTAGTCCAGCTGTGCATGATGTGGTTAAAAAAAGGATTCATCTTTGAAAAAAAAAAGAAGAAAGAATGAGAGAAGAAAATAGCTGAAATTTGCCTTTTGGCTCAATTTTCGAAAGAAGATGAGGAGTATGAAAAAAGAGGACAAAAATAGGTTTTTATAGTGAAAAGCGCGCCCGGAGGCGGCTGCCCCCGCCGACGGCGGCGGCAGCAGCCGACGGCGAGGAGTATGAAAAAAGAGGACAAAAACAGGTTTTTATAGTGAAAAGCGCGCTCGGAGGAGGCTACCCCCGCCGGCGGCGGCGGCGGCAGCAGCCGTCTGAACCGGCGACGCCGGCCGCCGGAGGCGGCGGCCACCTCCAAAAAAAAAAAAATTTCTTTGGTGCATATAAAATTCTATGGGCCGAAAAGAAAAAAATCTCTTTTTCAAAAAAAAAAAAAAAAAAAAAACAAACAAACAAAGTCGTTTTCTTTCAAATTTGATAATCATGCATACATATAAAATTTTCAGTACTAACCAAATGCAGGTACAGTCAAATTTCAGTACAGAAGTACAGTCAAAGTTCAGTACAGAAATACAGTAAAGAAAGAAAAAAAACAAACAAGAAAAATCCAGCAACTATCAGCGACAGGGCTTCCTCCTCCTCTGATCATCAAAGGCCCTATGAGTCCAGGACGAAGTTAGTTCTTGCTACATCCCAAGAATCAGCTCCATCATCTGATTGACCAACCCGACAGGAACCTGGAAATCATACAAAGGAAAATACGAGTCAATATCAAATCTCTTATGAATCCTTTTTGTGAGAGATTTGTCAGCCTTTACCTCAGTAATGTCCTCGGAAGGAAGAGCCAGGCGATCCACACTCTCCAGGGAGACCTCCTGAAAAGCTGGAGGGCCGTCAGGAGGATAGTAGGGAATGCTGTATGGAAGACGCAGATTGGCCAGGTCTAGGTGAAGCGGCCCGGTAGCCTCCGAAATAGCCCGGGGAGCCCTGGAAGGACCTGCCGAGCGGCTAGGCCCGGCCCGAGATGGACCTTCAACCGGAGTCAAAGAAGTGGGATCAGTCATAGGCCTCCTCCTTGGAATCCTAGTCGAGGGACCCGAAGCCCGAGAAGAATGGGTGGCAGGCGGGTGGGAATGTGTCGATCTCTGAAAACTATCGAGCCGAGCTCCAATGGGCTGCATCAAAGAGATTCTGCAGAACTCGGCATAATCTCCCTCCAAGATGAACTCCATATGTGGAATACCCTCAGTATGGGCATCGGTGAGAATCATATGCTTGCCCGCTCGCATGTCCTCAGGAGGGGAATAAGGGACAGAACGGCAGCCTCTTATCTGAAGGTCTACCCTCTCGCCCAAATAGTATCATCTCAGGACGGGGTGCGACAGTGCCACTCTCCGCCGAGACAGGGCATCCGACCGCTGGAAGCGGGAGTCGACCTGAATCTAGCTTTGTAGACGAGCAGCCATCGCCCCCACCTCAACCTATAAAAGATGCAAATATGTTAATAAATCCTTTTTATTTAACATAGTCAAGAATTACTAAACACATACCTGCGCCAGAGTGCAAGTATTAAAAAAGGCTCTCAGATCCCTCAGTGATTTCTTGCGCTGAACGGTTTGAAGGTTTGATCGGTACCATCTCCAAGCCGAAGGTACCAGCCTTAATCCAAGGTCAGCATGAATCAGCTCCGGGCGAGTGTAAGGAAAGTACTCAAATGCCCAAGTCTGCAAAAAAAAAAAAAAAAAAAAAAAAAAGAGAGAAGAAGCAAGAATCAATGGAAAAAATCAAGATGAACATAAAAACACAGAAAGGGAGAATGTTCTTTACATTACCTCCCAGAAGTAGTAGGTCCCGCTGAGTTTGCAGTGGCCCCGACTCAGATCGCTCATGTCGTCGTACATGCGACTCAAAATGGCACCGGCCCAGTCATACTCCTCAAGATGGGACATGTTTTCCAAACTCTTCAAGATGGAAGGATTAAACTTCTCTTTCCTGTTGGACCAGAAGGTCGAAGCAAACAGCAGCAGCAAAGTAAATCTGGCCACCTGAGTAGCCGTCAGCTCTCCCCGCCTGTATCTAGCATAAATGTCGTGGGCCTGGAGGTATAACTAGCGTCTGGAAACGCTCAAAGCCGAAGTTGTGAATACTCAAATTTTGAGGCTAAAAAAAAAAGGGGCCAGTTTTCCCGGCCGCGACAGTGGTGGTCGCCTTTAAAGGCGGCGGCAGCCGCTATCACCGGCGGCTGCGCCGCCGACGACAGCGGCTGCAGTCGCCTGTGAATACCTAATTTTTTGAGGCTCAAAAAGCCAGTTTTCCCGGACTGCAAACAGTTCGATCGGACCAGAGGCCATTTTGGAAATTTACCGGAAGTATGCCAATATGGTACTTAAAACGTCCGGGACGTCGCGAGGATCGCGAAACTGGTCCCGGAATATTTTTTGGACGTACGGAGCTCCCGAAAAAGCCTCCGGAGCGTAAAACTAGAAAGTGCGCCGGCCGCTGCGGCGGTAGCGGCCCCCCTTCACGGCGACGGTAGCCGCGCCGCCGGCGACAGCGGCTGCGGCCGCCCTCACTGACGGCTACGGTCGCCCTCACCGGCGGCGGCCCAGCCGCCGAGATCCAGCGGCCCAGCCGCCTAAACCCGGCGGCCCGGCCGCCGAGCTCCGGCTGCCCAAACCCGGCGGCCCAGCCGCCTAAACCCGGCGGTTAGGCTGCCGAAACAGTCCATTTTTGCTTATAAAAAGAGGCCCCGGCACTCCGTTTTACTCACTCAGTCTGTGTTGACGGACGCTCCTTCTCCCCTACGCTCCTTGCGATTCTTTTACTGCTTTTTCTGCATTTTTTATTTAGTTTTTATTGCTTTCTTGTTGTGATAATTGGTCACTTAAATTAAATTAAAATTAATTAAAATTCCCTTAACGAGGAGCTTAACCTGGAGTTAAGAAGTGGCCGTCGATTAAATCAGGTACATGAACTAAACTCTGCCTATTTAATTTTAGCACTTCATGCATGCTTCTTTTCTACTCCTAATAACTCTACAACTGCATAAATGCATTCACATCACAATTAGGCAAATAAACTGCCTCAATTAAATATGATTAAGCTTTAATGCCCGGTTAATCAATAATCGTGGTATTAAGCTTAAATCCGACAATATCGGCTAAAAGGACCTAGTTAATCAATAACTACGGTTAATTGCCTTTATTTCGAACAGCCTGGCTTAAGTCCAATTAATCAATAATTGTGGCTAAAAAGCCTTAATCAATCACGTTTTGGCAACAAATTGCCTATAATTAAATCAACCACATTTTGGCAACAAATTGCCCACGGTTCAATCAATTTTTGGCAAACAAATTGCCTATAAGTTAGATTAACCACTTTTTAGCGACAAATCGCTTAAATCACAATTTTTGGCTAAAAGCCTTCAAACAATTGCTTTTGGCAAATAAATTGCCTTAAGTCAATCAATTTTGGCGACAAATGCCCAATCAATCAATTTTTAGGCAATAAATTGCCTAAATCAATTCATTTTGGCTAAAAGCCTTAAATCAGTCATTTTGGCGACAAACACCCGAATAATCACTTTTGGCAAAAATTGCCTAAATCTTTTGGCTAAACGCCTTCCCATACCAACTTTTGGCACAAATGCCTTGATCACTTTGGCGACGAATCGCCTAACCATTTTTTGGCAATAATAAGCCCAAACATCAATTTTTGAAAAACTAATTGCCTAAATCAATCTTTTTGGCTAAAAGCCACTAAAATCAACATTTTTGGCATCAAATGCCTAAAAATCAATTCTTTGGCAAAATGCCTAAACAAAATGCACGAAGCATACACACACTCATGCATTAAGCATACCCATTCAAAGCCCTTCAAAGAAGGCCTATCAAACTACGTCGACTTTGATCTTCCATTCAAACGAAAGTACGTAGGCACGTTTGGGATTTAACCCCGAGCGGCAAGTCAAAATCACATTTCATTGGTCTAAATCACATTAATCACCCTGCAAAGCATTCATTCATAGGTTAGTTCATCAGCATGACATAGTCTCAGAATCCATCTCGGGTTCGTAGACCATACTTTAACATTGGGTTAATTAATCTAGTAATTAGGTTAATTAAGATTGGAGTCACTTAGGGTTTTTTCCTAGTTTACCCTAAAATAATTAAACAAGGTGGCGACTCACACATCACGTGCATTTCTGTCCTTAGTCATATGCATTCATATGCTATGATGTTTGGGGAGGGGTTCACAGAAGTAGCAGAGCCTGGTCTGACGATCCGAGGCAGGTCTATCCCAATCAGCTCCACCATCAGGTCGGGAGAAATCTCTGTCCTCCAGTCATCATATAACTCGACCGGCCGAGTGCCAAAAGGGATCCCGGAAATCACAGAAAAGTCCGCAGGGGTCATTGTCAACTCGCCCCAAGAAAAGTGGAAAGTATTGGTAGTGTCCCACCATCTCTCGGCCAAAGCGCCCAGTAACTCCTTGTGGCTGTACCGACCCACGTCGAAATGCCTCAGGTAGCCCAGATGGGACGGACTGATAATCACTCCAACCGGGTTGTTTTGATCAAATATTTCGAGCGGAATCTCGGTCACCGAAGTCTCACCCACATCCAATTTGATATGTAGGTCCTAAAAGGTAAAGCAATCTAAGAGTTATTCCTCGGTTCCTTACTAAGGATAATGTCTTAGTTCTACCCTAGCATGCATACTAATAAGACAGTAAGTGCAGAAAAATAACAAAATTCACAATTTGGCCACAGAGGCCCAAAACTCACAATTTGGCCACAGAGGCCCAAAATTCACAATTCGGCCTAAGGCCCAAAATTCACAATTTGGCCACAGAGGCCCAAAATTCACAATTTGGCCTAAGGCCCAAAAAAAAATTTCCACAATTTGGCCTAAGGCCCAAAAGGTAAATAAACATATAAAAAGTAAAAGGGAGCTTACCTGGGCGAAGATGCCGGTTACGGAGGCGTGAGTGTCAGCGTCCGCCGTAAGATCGACATCGTCAAGGGAAATCCCCAGAAACTCCAGAAAATCCTCATCGCTAAGATCTGAGGAAGCCATGGAGGAAGGAAGCTTGGAAGCTTTAGAAATTGAGAGAATTTGAGAGAACTCTTTGATGTGGAGAGTGTAGAATGAATGAAAAATGAAAATTTCAAGCCATTTATAAGGAAAAGCCTAAAAGGCGGGTCTTCTGGACGCGTTCGATTTTCGCCTTCAAAATTTGTGTTTCGGACAACCACCGACTCCCATAAATCTTTTTTATGGTTGCCGGTGGGGGGCAACTGTGAATACCCAAATTTTGAGGCTCAAAGAGCCAATTTTCCCGGACTGCAAACAGTCCGGCCGGACCGGAGGCCATTCGGAAAGTTCACCGGACATATGCCAATATGGTACTTGAAACGTCCGAAAAATTACGAGGATCGCAGAACTAGTCCCGGAATATTTTTTGGAGGTCCGGAACTCCTGAAAAAGCCTCCGGAGCGAAAAAGTAGCAAACCCGACTGACGCGGAACCCAATGAAAATAAATTTCATGAACTCAATGACAAGTTTTGGAAGAGATCAAAGATCTAGAATAAATTCCCCTCTGTGGCACCCAAGGCTTAAAGAAGCAAGAACACCAATAATAGAGTAAAAGAATAGGATAAACGCCACAAAGAATTGATAAGTTTACCTTGATTCTTGATGCAATTAGAAGAATGCAATCTCACACTCTCTAAAAACATGAACATGCCTAAGCATGAAGAAGTAGTCTTTAATTCATTGAATAATTGTTGAATAATTACAAAATAACAAGCTATTTATATTAATCTAAGAGGTCCAGATCCTTAAAGGATTTAGAGTTAGCTAAGGAGTAGGATTTAGCAAATCTAAACCAACTAAGGATAAGACTAATAAAATCATAACAACTTAAGGATTTGGAAATCTAATCCAAATCTACTAAAGATTGACTAAATCTAAACAAAATAAGGCTAATTAATCAAGGGGGGCCGAAATATTGGAGGCCCAACCCATTAACAAAGCAAAAAACTCAAAATAAGCTAACTAACTTAATGAGAGGCAGGGACAAGCACGGCCTGGGTGTGCTATTTGGCACGGGCGTGCTTCAATGTAGGAGTTCCCTCTTGAGAGTCAGAGGGAAGCACGGCCAGGGTGTGCTATTTGGCACGGGGGTGCTTCAGAGTCAGAGGGAAGCACGGCCTGGGTGTGCTATTTGGCACGGGGGTGCTTCAAGGTAGTTCTTTTCCTCAGCAAGTCAGACGAGGGCACGGCCTGGGGTGTGCCATCTAGCACGGGCGTGCTAACCAATTCATGTTCCCACTCAACATGTGCTTCTATTAATGTGAGAAACTTAGGTGTTCCTTCAAGTTCTTCATAGCACTTGTTGAAAGCAAGGTCATGGAGCTCTTTTGTAACTTGTTCTTGAATATGTAAGGACATGGTTGCTCCATACTTCTTTGCACGGCTCCTTTTAATTGGTCCACTAGGAAGTGCTAATGGATTACCATTGTTGTGGTCCTTGTTCCCTTGAGCTCCATAGGTGGTTGGTGGTAGTGAATCCGTATCATCCCCCCCTTCTTTAAAAAGATTTGTCCTCAAATCTGCATCCATGTCAAAGGGAGACAAATCACTAACATTAAAAGTTGTAGAAATACCATACTCACCTGGCAAGTCTATCTTATAGGCATTGTCATTGATGCGCTCTAAGACTTGGAATGGACCATCTCCACGTGCATCTAGCTTACTCTTCCTTTGGTTGGGAAATCTTTCCTTGCGAAAGTGTACCCAAACCCAATCACCTGGCATAAGCACCAACTTTTTCCTGCCCTTGTTGGCTTTATTAGCATATTGCTTGTTCCTCTTTTCTATGTTGGCTTTAGCCTTCTCATGTAAAGACTTCACCAATTCTGCCTTTTTCTCACCATCTAGATTAGAAAGTTCATTCAAAGGTAAAGGAACAAGATCTTATACAGTTAGTGGATTAAAGCCATAAACAAGTTCAAATGGACTATAACCTGAGGTAGAATGTATGCTACGATTATATGCAAATTCAATGAATGGCAAACAATCTTCCCAAGTTTTCAAGTTCTTACCTACAATGGTACGAAGCAATGTTCCTAAAGTTCTATTCACAACTTCAGTTTGTCCATCTGTTTGTGGATGACAAGTTGTAGAATAAAGCAATTTAGTTCCAAGCTTTCCCCATAAAACTCTCCAAAAGTGTGAAAGGAACTTTGCATCCCTATCAGAAACTATAGTTCTTGGTACCCCATGCAATCTTACCACTTCTTTAAAGTATAATTCAGCAATATTATTGGCATCATCAGTTTTATGACAAGGAATGAAATGAGCCATCTTGCTAAATCTATCAACAACAACAAATATGCTATCTTTACCACGTTTAGTCCTAGGCAATCCAAGTACAAAGTCCATAGATACATCAATCCAAGGAGAACTAGGAACAGGTAAAGGCATGTATAATCCATGAGGCATAGACTTAGATTTGGCCAGTTTACAAGCAATACAAGAGTTACAAACTCTTTCTACATCTTTAATCATATGAGGCCAATAAAAGTGTTCATTTAACATATCATAAGTCATATGTACCCCAAAGTGTCCCATCAATCCCCCACTATGAGATTCAAGCACAAGCAATTCACGCATAGAACATTTTGGCACACAAAGTTTGCTACCCTTAAACAAATATCCATCATGTCTATAGAACTTATCAAATGCTCCATGCTCACATGCTACATATATGTTGCAAAGTCAGAATCATTCACATATAAGTCCTTAACATACTCAAATACAAGTAATTTAGAACTAAGAGCAGTAATTAGAGTATATCTTCTTGACAATGCATCAGCAACAACATTATCTTTTCCATGCTTGTATTTAATCACATATGGAAATTGTTCAATAAATTCAACCCACTTACCATGCCTTTTATTGAGCTTACCTTGACCCTTCAAGTGTTTTAGGGCCTCATGGTCAGTATGGATGACAAACTCTTTAGGTAATAAGTAGTGTTGCCAAACATGTAAAGTTCTTACCAAGCATAAATCTCTTTGTCATAGGTTGAATAGTTGAGTTGTGCTCCATTCAACTTCTCACTAAAGTAGGCAATTGGCTTCTTTTCTTGCATTAGGACAGCCCCAATTCCCACTCCAGAAGCATCACACTCAATCTCAAAAGTATTCTCAAAATTAGGCAAAGAAAGTATAGGTGCAGAAGTTAACTTCCCTTTAAGTGTGTCAAACGCCTTTTGTTGCTCTTCTCCCCACTTTAACCCAACTTCCTTTTTGATAATTTCTCTTAGTGGTGCTGCAATTGAAGAGAAATCTTTAACAAACCTTCTATAGAAGCTTGCCAACCCATGAAAGCTCCTAACTTCAGAAACTGATTTGGGAGTTGGCCACTCTTTGATAGCTTTTACTTTCTCCTCATCTACTTCAATACCCTGTGCACTCACAATAAAACCAAGAAATACAAGTCTATCTATACAAAATGTGCATTTGTTAAGTTTAGCATACAACTTTTCAGTCCTTAAAGTTTGTAACACTATCCTAACATGCTCAATATGATCATTAAGAGACTTGCTATAGATGAGTATATCATCAAAGTATACAACCACAAATTTTCCTAAGAAGGCACGTAATACATGGTTCATAAGCCTCATAAAAGTACTAGGTGCATTAGATAATCCAAAAGGCATAACTAACCATTCATACAAACCATACTTAGTTTTAAAAGCAGTTTTCCATTCATCACCTGGTTGCATTCTAATTTGATGGTAACCACTCATTAAATCAATTTTAGTAAAGTAAGTTGCCCCATGCAATTCATCTAACATATCATCAAGTCTAGGGATAGGGTGTCTATACTTTACAGTGATTTTGTTGACCGCTCTACAATCAACACACATGCGCCATGTTCCATCCTTTTTAGGTACTAGAAGCACGGGAACGGCACACGGGCTCATGCTTTCTCTCACCAAACCTTTCTCCATAAGTTCATCAACTTGCCTTTGCAACTCCTTTGTTTCCATTGGATTGCTTCTATAGGCAGGCCTATTTGGAATGGTGGATCCAGGAATGAAGTCAATTTGATGTTCTATTCCTCTTAAAGGTGGTAAACCACTTGGTAGTTCACTAGGAAAGACATCATCAAATTCCTGCAACATAGAAACAAACATAGAAGGCAAACTATCAAGGTTAGTGTTAGTTTCAGCAAATAAAACCTTTTTGTACCTTAGAAGCAATATGGGCTTCTCCAAGGCAATAGCACATTTAACCTCTCTAACTCTTGCATAAAAAGTCTGTTTCTTTTTCTCTACTCTCTGTTTTTCACTCACAATTGGGCCATTTATTTGCTTTGTTATTTTTGTGGCCTCTTTTCCCTCATTCTTACTATCTTCTCTCTTTTGTTCTCTCGAAATTTCACTCTCTTTTTTTCTCAAGGCCGAAACCTCTCTCTCTCTCTCTCAACTATCTTTCTTTGGTCTTCATAAACCTCTTGAGGTGATAAAGGTACAAGAACCACCTTTTTCCCCTTATGAATAAAAGAATATCGATTGTGGAATCCATCATGAAGTGCTCTTCTATCATATTGCCATGGTCTTCCCAACAATAGATGTCCAGCTTGCATAGGTACTATATCACACAAAATTTCATCTTCATACCATCCAATAGAAAATGGCACAAGTACCTGTTTAGTCACTTTCACTTCCCCACAATCATTCAACCATTGCAACCTATAAGGTTTTGGATGCTTGAGACACATCAAGTTCAGTTTGTTTACCATGTTTACACTAGCAACATTAGTGCAACTACCCCCATCAATAATAAGAGTACACACTTTCCCACTAATCAAACATCTAGTGTGAAATATATTCTCACGTTGCTCAAGGCTTTCTTCTTTAACATGCATGTTCAAAGCATGCCTAGCAACCAAAGCTTCTCCATGTTCAGGAAGTACCAAATTTTCTGAATCATCATCATCATTATCATCAAGTAATTTAGGCATATCATCATAATCACTACATTCAGATTCAGAACTAATATTCCCATCATCTTTAGCAATCATAACCCTTTTATTAGGACATTGAGATGCATAATGCCCTTTCCCCAAACATTTAAAACATTTAATTTCTCTAGAAGGGGTTGTAGAGTTAGAGGTACCTTTGTTGCTTTTGAATGGAGTTTGGACAGCTTCTTTACCTTTTGAAGTTGAATCTATCCTTTGAGAATTAGAACCTCTAAATTCCTTCTTCTCACCTTCTTTAGGCCATTTAGATCCCCATGTGTTGCTGGAATACTTGTTGGTGGATCTCCCCTTTTTCTGTCTTTCAAGTTTCATGGCCATATCTACCATCTCCTCCAAGTTTTCATACCTATACATCTCTAAAGCATCAGCAATGTCTTTATTGAGACCTCCAAGGAATCGTGACATGGTGATTTGCTCTTCTTCTTCAATCTTGGCTCTTGCCATGCAAATCTCCATCTCCTTGTAGTACTCTTCCACACTCCTTCCTCCTTGCACCATTCTAGCTAATTTGTTATGTAAATCCCTAAAGTAATGAGTAGGGACAAATTTTTGGTGCATTAGCTCTTTCATGATCTCCCATGGTGGTACGGGTCGTAATCCTTTCCTTCTTCTTTTCAATAGCAATTGTTCCCACCAAAACATGGCATAGCCTTTGAATTCAACAGCAGCAAGATGGGATTTCTTTTCTTGAGAATAGTTATGGCATTCAAAGATTTGTTCTACCTTTCTCTCCCATTCAAGATATTCTTCAGCATTGTTGTTGCCTTTGAATTCTGGAATCCTCATCTTAATTGATCCCAAGTCCCCATCAAGTTTATTAGGATTGGTCTCTTCACTCTCTTCAACATCATGGTCTTGAAATCTGGTTTGTGGACGAGTTCTAGTTGTATTAGAGCTTTGTGAAGCTTTTATCTCTTGCAATTCCTCCCTCATGTCTTGGACAAGATTATTGAAGGTTCTAAACTGTCCTTGAATTGCTTCCATGAAGAGTTTTAATTGAGGATCTTTAATTGGAATTCCGTCATTACCATCTCCAGATTTGCCTGTACTCATGGTTAGTATTCAAAAGAAAACACAAGAAGATTTGAGTTAATGGTAATTCACTCCCTCACGTGTTTACACTCTTGAATCACTCCTTGCAATTCTTCCAATTGAACTTCAGAATCTTAGTTCAACCAACCAACTCAAAGATCACGTTTAGAATCAAGGAATAAAACTTAACAATGAAAAGCAAGCACAATTCTAGAATGAAGACTCAAAACGTGATGGATAGTAGCACAAGAGTATGAATAATGCACTACTGTAATTATCAGTTAGAGTGTAGTAAACAAGCAAACACACCCTAACAATGTAATAGAAGCAATAGAAAGCTCACACAAAAACAAGAAACTAGAATTTAAAAGACAATATTAGGATATAATGTATGAATTTAGCTTACTACAAAGCAAACCAAATATGGACCTAATTAATTCTACCCAAAACAAAGCAAGCAAACAAAGAAAAATTAAAAGAAAACAATTTTAAGATAGGGTCAGAACAGAGCACGGGCGTGCGTTTAAGTTCTAGTCCAACAAGTGGAAGTCAGAAAAGTGCACGGTTGTGGTTTGAGGTGAAGCACGGGCGTGCTGCCTTGTGTCCCTCTTCAATGCAACCCAATTTAAGTATGATTCTTAGATTTGACAAGGATTGTAGTAGATTTTGCTCAATCTCAAAAGATATGGTCAACTAATTTTTTTGTTAACTTATCCACAAGTAGTTAAGATTGGATTTATCACAAGATTATAGTGGATAACTAAATCCCATAAAATATGGTCAAATCCCTTTAGGATTAGGAATAATCCCACTAAATATGGTCAAATCTCCTAAGGATTAGGAATAATCCCACAAAATATGGCAAAATCCCACAAAATAAGGTAAAATCCCTTTGAATTAGGATCAAATCCCTTGGATTCAGGAACAAAATCAAGATCCACACAAGCAATTTCAATGGTGGACGAAATTTTCTTTCTATACTCTTTTTTTTTTTTTTTTTTTTTTTTTGAACAAGATCTAAGATCTAAACTTCCAGAATTGAAACAAGCACGAAATTACTAAATTTAATTGAAGCAAAAACGAATTGAAACAATCAAACAAGAAAACAAACACAAAAGAAATAAGATGAAGAAGAAAACAAACACAAAAACAAGAAGAATAAGAAAACAAATAAACACAAACCCTAGAACTAAGATAAATAAGAATTTACCTTAAGCTTTGGCTCTAATACCAAACTGACGCGGAACCCAATGAAAATAAATTTCATGAACTCAATGACAAGTTTTGGAAGAGATCAAAGATCTAGAATAAATTCCCCTCTATGGCACCCAAGGCTTAAAGAAGCAAGAACACCAATAATAGAGTAAAAGAATAGGATAAACGCCACAAAGAATTGATAAGTTTACCTTGATTCTTGATGCAATTAGAAGAATGCAATCTCACACTCTCTAAAAACATGAACATGCCTAAGCATGAAGAAGTAGTCTTTAATTCATTGAATAATTGTTGAATAATTACAAAATAACAAGCTATTTATACTAATCTGAGAGGTCCAGATCCTTAAAGGATTTAGAGTTAGCTAAGGAGTAGGATTTAGCAAATCTAAACCAACTAAGGATAAGACTAATAAAATCATAACAACTTAAGGATTTGGATATCTAATCCAAATCTACTAAAGATTGACTAAATCTAAACAAAATAAGGCTAATTAATCAAGGGGGGCCGAAATATTGGAGGCCCAACCCATTAACAAAGTAAAAAACTCAAAATAAGCTAACTAACTTAATGAGAGGCAGGGACAAGCACGGCCTGGGTGTGCTATTTGGCACGGGCGTGCTTCAATGTAGGAGTTCCCTCGTGAGAGTCAGAGGGAAGCACGGCCAGGGTGTGCTATTTGGCACGGGGGTGCTTCAGAGTCAGAGGAAAGCACGGCCTGGGTGTGCTATTTGGCACGGGGGTGCTTCAAGGTAGTTCTTTTCCTCAGCAAGTCAGACGAGGGCACGGCCTGGGGTGTGCCATCTAGCACGGGCGTGCTAACCAATTCATGTTCCCACTCAACATGTGCTTCTATTAATGTGAGAAACTTAGGTGTTCCTTCAAGTTCTTCATAGCACTTGTTGAAAGCAAGGTCATGGAGCTCTTTTGTAACTTGTTCTTGAATATGTAAGGTTGCTCCATACTTCTTTGCATGGCTCCTTGTAATTGGTCCACTAGGAAGTGCTAATGGATTGCCATTATTGTGGTCCTTATTCCCTTGAGCTCCATAGGTGGTTGGTGGTAGTGGATTCGTATCACCGACAACCACGGCGGCGCCTGCCGCCGGCTCCGGCGGCTCTGACCGCCCTCTAGCCCGAAGTTTGCCTATAAATATTGTCTCCGGCACTCCGTTTTGACTCACTCAGTCTATGTTGACGGACGCTCCTTCTCCCTTACGCTCCTTGCGATTCTTTACTGCTTTTCTACATTTAGCATAGGCTTTTATTATTTTATTATTGTGATACTTGGTCACTTAAATTGAACTAAATTAATTAATATTCCCCAAATGAGGAGCTTAATCCGGAGTTTTTCAAGCTGAAGCTAAGAAGCGGCCGTCGATTAAATCAGGTATATAAACGAAACTCTGCCTATTTAATTTTAGCACTTCATGCATGCTTCTCTTCTACTCCTAATTCTACAACTGCATAAATGCATTCACGTCATCGTTGGGCAAATAAACTACCTCAATTAAATAATTTTAGGCTAAATACCGGTTAATTAATAATCGTGGTACAAAAGCCTAAATCCGACAATATTGGCTAAAGCCTAGTTAATCAATAGCTATGGTGATCGCCTTTATTTCGAACAATTCGGCTTAAGTCCAATTAATCAATAATTGTGGCTAAAAGGCCTTAATTAAAACATGTTTTCTCGGCAATAAATTGCCTACATTGCAATTCAATTGATCTCTTTTGGCAAACAAATTGCTTATAAGTGAGATTAATCTTTTTTAGCGACAAATCGCTTAAAACAAAGTCTTGGCAAAAGCCTCTAATTAATCAATCTTTTGGCTAAAAGCCTTAAAACCAACCAATTTTGGCGACAATCGCCCAATCAAACACTTTTGGCAAACTAATTGACTAAATCAACTCTTTTGGCTAAAAGCCTTCAAATCAATCAAGTTTGGCGACGAGCGCCTAAATCATATCAATTTTTGGCAACAATTTGCCTAAATCCATCTTTTTAGCTAAAAGCCTTAAATCAACACTTTTGGCAACAAACGCCTAATTAAACCAATCAATTCTTTAGCTAATGCCTAAACAAAATGCACAAAGCATACACACACTCATGCATTAAGCATACCCATTCAAAGCCCTTTAAAAAAGCCTATCGAACTACGTTGACTTTGATCTTCCATTCAAACGGAAGTACGTAGGCACATTTGGGATTTAACCCCGAGCGGCAAGTCGAAATCACATAAACATTTTCATTGGTCCAATTACGTCATCTTCCTTGCAAAGCATTCATTCATAGGTTAGTTCATTAGCATGACATAGTCTCGGGATCCACCTCGGGTTCGTAGACCATGCCTTAACATTGGGATAATTAATCTAGTAATTAGGTTAACTAAAATTGGAGTCAACTTAGGGTTTTTTCCTAGTTTACCCTAAAATAATTAAACAAGGTGGCGACTCATACATTCACGTGCATTTCTGCCCTTAGTCATATGCATTCATATGCCTGTGTGTTTTCGGGGGAGGGGTTCACAGTACGACTGGGCCGGCGCTATTCTGAGCCGCATGTATGATGACATGTGTGATCTGAGTCGGGGCCATTGTAAACTCAGCGGGACCTACTACTTTTGGGAGGTAATGTAAAGAACATTCTCCCTTTCTGTGCTTTTCTGTTTATTTATTAATTTTCCCTCACTGATTCTTGCTTCTGTTTTGCAGACTTGGGCATTTGAGTACTTTCCTTACACTCGCCCGGAGCTAATTCATGCTGATCTTGGATTAGGGCAGGTACCTTTGGCCTGGAGGTGGTACCGAACAAACCTCCAAACTGTTCGACGCAGAAAGTCGTTAAGGCACCTGCGGACCTTCTTCGATACTTGCACCGTGGAGCAGGTAAGTGTCTTGTAATTTTTTTTTTAGTATGTGAAAATAAAAAGGATTTATTAACACTTTGCTTCTTTCATTAGGTTGAGGTGGGGGCGATGACTGCCGTTTACAGAGTTGGATTCAGGCTGACCCCCATTTCCAGCGGTCGGATGCCTTGTCTCGACGGAGGGTGGTCTTGTCACATCCCGTCCTGAGACGATATTACTAGGGCGAGAGAGTAGACTTTCAGATCAGAGGCTGTCGCTCCGTCCCTTATCCCCCTCCCGAGGACATGCGAGCGGGAAAGCAGATGACGCTTACCGACGCTCATATTGAGGGCTTCCCACATGCGGAGTTCATTCTGGGAGGAGATTATGATGAGTTCTGCAAGATGTTTCTGATGTAGCCTATCAGATCTCGGTTTGATGATTTTCAGGCACCTTCCCAGCCTCCTATCACACATTCTTCTCGGGCTTCAGGCCCCTCGACCAGGACTCCAAGGAGGAGGCCCCAGACTGATCCTTCTTCTTCCACTCCGGTTGAGGGTCCATCTGGGGCTGGGCCTAGCCGCTCGGTAGGTCCGTCCAGGGCTCCCCGGGCCATCTCAGAGGTTACCGGGCCGCTTCATCCAGCCCTGGCCAACCTACGTCTTCCATACGGCATTTCCTACTATACTCCTGACGGCACTCTAGATTTTCGGGAGGTCTCCCTAGAGAATGTGGATCGCTTGGATCTTCCTCCCGAGGACATTAATGAGGTAATGACCGGCAAATCTCTCACAAAAGGGATTCATAAGAGATTTGATATTGACTTGTGTTTTTTGTATGATTTCCAGGTTCCTACCGGCTTGGTCAGTCAGATGATGGAGCTGATGCTCGGGATGCAGCAAGAACTTTCTTCGTCCTGGACTCTGAGGGCCTTCGATGATCAGAGGAGGAGGAGGCCCCGTCGCTGACGCCATGGTTGCTAAATTTTTCCTTTATTTTTTTTTTTTTGCCTGTATTTCTGTACTGAACTTTGACTGTACCTGCACTTGGTTAGTACTGAAAATATGTATGCATGATTATCCATTTTGAAAGAAAACAGGATTTTGTTTTTATCTCGCTTTTTTTTTTTCGGCCGCAGCCGCCGACGCCGGCGGCCGCGTCGGGCGCGTTTTTCTTATAAAAACCCTGTTTTTTTTTTCCAGACTCCCTCATTCTTTCTCAAAATTCATGCCAGACAAATAGTTTTCAGCCAGTTTCTTTTCTTTTTTTCAAAAATGAACCCTTTTTATAACCACAGCATGCACAGCTGGACTAAGAGTCTCTCCAAAGTCGAAAAGATCAACTTAGGGAGGTACGGTCTTTCTCCTATCATTACCCTTAGGGGAGTGGTAATTGACTGGGATTTTCTACGGGCCTGTATCAGACTTTGGGACCCGGAGGCCCACGTTTTCCGATTCGGGGCCATGATGGAGGAGATGTGCCCTCTTTTTGAGGAATTCTGCGCTATTATAGGGTGCGATCCCAATGCCCCTTTAGTCAAGCAAGAGGTAAAAATTGGGGGTCATTTGAAAGCCTGTTTCAGTTCAGCCGGCCACAAGCTAAGGCCATGATTGTTGGCGACCAGAAAGCAATTCTGCTGCCCTTGATTGACGAATTTTCAGAGGTTCACTCAAATGACCCAGACCAGATGAGGCTGAGAATGCGGGCCTTGGTTTTCCGCTTATTAGCTGGTTTCTTGTTCAACAAGGATCCAGGCTTTGGGGATTTGCGACTCTGCCCCATGATTCGGTAGATGGAGGATATGGGTTGCATTGGCGGCATTGCGCTGGCAGAGACTATCAGGAGCCTTGACAGAGCTGCTTTAGGCTTCGATGACTGGACGGTCTCTCCGATTATTCTCCAGGTATTTCCCCTTCTCCTTTTTCTTTTTTCATTCCTTTGTAATAGAAAGGATCCATTACTCAGGTTTGGTTAAAGGATCACCTCCAAGTGGTTACTGCTCCTACTTTCTTGCCTTACAATCCTTCTCAGTATCGTATGCGGAGGATCCTGATGACTCATCCGTCCACTGATACATGAACCTCATGGCTGATTGAGTTGGGTCCAAATGATGTACTGTGGTACATTTCCTGGTATGACATCACCCGCTTCATCCAGGTTAGCTTCTGCCACACCCAAGTTTATCTGCTAGGCCTTACACATTGCACGTGGTACTGCGCTTCGCACGTTTCGAGGCAGATGGGGATAGACCAGACTGTTCCAATTGTAGATGGCACTTCAGCTGATTCAGCCATCACTTCGGGCGTTACCCGAGCCGTCCTTAGGGCTTGGGTTAGAGACCATCACATGGTTAGCCCTTTACCTAATCCTGCCGGTGTTCAGACTTCTCCTGAGTATCGGACCTGGTTCATTGCCGTTGTTTGGCCGATTGAGAGGCCAAGGAGGACCGCACTGCTGAGTGCACTTGAGGGTTGGGCTCAGGTTGACGCTGATAATGAGGTTGGGACTGATGAGGAGATTGTGTTGGCTCCTCGGACAGGCGAGGTTGGAGAGAGTTTAGCAGCTAGGGATGACTCGGAGGATGTTGCCCCACGGAGGCGACGGGACACCTAGACTCTTATAGGCTTTTGGACTTTTGTTGTTTTTTCCTTATTTTGACTTTTTTGACTTTTCATTTGGGACTTTGACCTTGGATTTTGGATGTATGCTTTTTTTTTGGACTTGGACTTAGACTTGATTATTTATTTATTTTTCTTGGACTCTTTTGCTTTCTGCTTGACTTCGGACTGTTTTGACTTTATTGCTTTAATTGGGAATGTCATTTGACTTTTAAGTTTTCCAAGCATTTTCCAACTTTATTTACTTAAGCTCTAATTTTTGCCTAAGCCACCCTTTCGGATTTTCAACTACCCATTTTTGCCTAAGCCGCCCTTTCGGGTTTTCAACTTAGCAGGCCCCGACTTTTGCCTAAGCCGCCCTTTCGGGTTTTCAACTTAGCGGGTTTTTCTCTCTTTTTTTTTCTTTTCTTTTTCTTTTACTTTTTTTTTTGGCAAAAAAGAATGAATTATGAAATGATTTTCTCATTAATGTTTAGACCGCGCCCAAAGAGGGCTGCCTACATATCTCCGATACACAATTTCTTTTTTCCGAGGAGAATCAGGTCTAATGTAGCTCTTTTTACATTATGCAATGCTTATTATACAAAATATCTTTTTAACTGATCTAAATTACATGGATTCGTGAATTCCAAACCATCCAAATCAGTCAAAATGACGGCTCCGCCAGACAATATTTTCTTCATCACATAGGGTCCAGCCCAATGAGGACGAAACTTCCCATGTGGGTCTATGATTGGCTGTCTAATTTCCTTCAGGACCAAACAACCTTCTTCCAGTTTTCGGTCTTTAACCTTCCTATTAAAATGCCGTGCCATTCTTCTCTGGTAAACTTGAGTTTGGTGGATCGCTTGCAATCGTTTTTCGTCTATACCCAAGAGTTGCAAATGATAATTCTTAGCCCAATCTGCTTCGCTGATCTGGCTTTCCCGGATAATCCTCGCCGACTGAACTTCCAGCTCAATAGGCAACACTGCTTCCATACCATACACTAAGGAATACGGAGTTGCTCCAGTGGGCGTTCTGATTGAAGTCCTATATCCCCATAGGGCATTCGGTAACTGTTCATGCCAAGCTTTATGCTTTTGAACTGTCTTTTGTAAAATGACTTTTATAGCCTTATTTGCAGCCTCTACAGCCCCATTTGTTTGTGGACGATAGGGTGAGGACTTGTGATGTTGGATTCTCTTTTCTTTCAACAAATCAGAAAATTGACTCTGAAAGTGAGACCCATTATCAGTGATGATTTCAAATGGCGTTCCGTACCGACAAAGGATGTTAGTACAAACGAACTGTGCTGCCTTCTTGGCATTCAAAACCGAATAAGAGGCTGCCTCAATCCACTTAGTGAAATAATCTACAGCAACCAGGATGAATTGGTGGCCATTGGAAGCCTTTGGGTGGATCTTTCCGATCACATCTATGCCCCAAGTTGCGAAGGGCCATGGTGAAGCAATAGGATTCAAATTGACCGGAGGCTGTCTTTGCAGCTTAGCAAAAATTTGACACTCATGGCACTTCTGCGCATGCCTCATGCAATCTGCATTCATGGTTGACCAGTAATAACCCAGGTTCATGATTTTTCGAGCCAAAGCTACCCCGTGCATGTGTGGACCAGACTCCCCATTATGTAAGGAATCCATGATGGTTTGAGCTTCTCCCTCATCAACGCACCTTAGGTGCAGGCCATTCCAACTTCTTTTATACAGAACTCCCCCAGTAAGGAAATATCCTATCACACCTTACCCTACTGTAAGACATGGCATGTCGCCCGTAATATAATTAATAAGCACTTAATTCTTATAAATGCTTACTAAGTATACTACAAGGGACTTAATCCTTTTAATTCCTTCATTTTTATATCTTGTAGCAAAATAATTTAGTTATTAAATATATATAACTTCTTTTGGTAGATATTAATCTCAATATAATTTCTTAAACATATTATAAAAAAAAACATAAAATAAAATGGTTCCATAACCCATAAGTCCATGGATGATTTAATTACATATTGGAGTCCTAATAAAGTTTATTATATAATTTTATTGAAGAAGAGGAAAGAACCACGACACTTCAGCATTTGAGTAGCTGGCATTGCGTTGACTATATCTTGAATTCCCCATATTCAATTGCCCTGAAATTTTGACAGCATGTTCCACACATCGTAGGGTACTGTTCTGGAAAATTTCATAATTTTTAAAGCTCATTTGCATTTTTAAATGACATAATTATAGAATCTAAAGTTCAGTTTTTCTCATGCTGAGCAGCCTGCAGTGATTTACTTATAACTCCATTTCCTTTTATCCAATGGCCTTTAAATTTTAACACGACCTACCCAACATCTCAGCCTATCTCCGTATCAAATTTCATAAATTTTGGAGTTCATTTGCTTAGTCAAATAGGTCAATTACAGAAGCTGAATGTCAGGCAGCATAACTGTAACATGTCCAACAATGATAAGTTTATTTAAGCATTCTCAACTCACTTCCAGCACAAATTCATGCAATCCGACTCTTCTATTACTGAAATAACATCATAATATAAGATATAGCAGAGTCCATAGTTCATAGAATATCAAAACCAAACTCAAAATCATCCATCTTGGTGACTTATGCAACTTAGACTTTGAATTCATGCATAACTACTTTCAATCATCTTAAATCACCTTAAATCACTTCTCATCACTTCATCTTCACCAAATCAGATTACACAAACAAGCACCTCACTTCAAAGTTCATGGAATTCAAAAAGTAATCCATAGAAATGAAGGAGGAAGTGAAAATAACTATTCGGATAACCGAATTCATCGAAAAAGCTAAAATAGAAAGAACTACAAAATTGAGGATATTACAACTCTTCCCTCCTTAAAGAAATTTCGTCTCGAAATTTTACCTGTTATAGATCTCTGAATAATTGTGGATGTTATCTTCTCATATCTTCTTCACGTTCCAAAGTAGCCTCTTCTCTGGAGTGGCTTCGCCATAACACCTTAACTAGGGGAATCTGTTTAGATCCACGTATGACTTTTGTCGATCTGTCGCCGCCTTCAATCTTTCTTTAATTACTTTGATCTTTTCTTCTGTTTGTTGAATAATTTCAGGACCTAGTAATTGCCTTTCACCAACTTCATCCCAACATAGAGGTGTCCTACATTTTCTACCATATAAAGCTTCATATGGAGGCATTCCGATATTGGTCTGGTAACTGTTATTATAAGCAAATTCTATCAAAGGCAAATAGTTATCCCAACTACCTTCAAACTCAAGAACACAAGCTCGAAGCATATCCTCCAATATTTGAATAATCCTCTCAGATTGACCATCTATCTGAGGATGGAATGCAGTACTAAAATTCAATCTAGTGCCCAGGGCTTTCTGTAAACTAGCCCAAAATCTAGATGTGAATCTTGGATCTCTATCAGAAACAATGGATATTGGCACTCCATGTAGTCTAACTATTTCACCAATATACATTTCTGCCAACTTCTCTAAACTATAGTCTGATCGTACAGGTAGGAAATGAGCACTCTTCGTCAATCTATCCACAATAACCCAAACTGCATCATGTTTCTTCTGGGTAAGTGGAAGTCCCATTAGAAAATCCATAGTCACTCTTTCCCATTTCCATTCTGGAATCTGAAGTGGATGATGTAATCCTGCTGGTACTTGATGTTCTGCCTTGACTTGTTGACACGTTAGGCATTTAGCTACAAATTCAGCAATATCTTTCTTCATACCAGTCCACCAATAGTTCCTCTTCAAATCCCTATACATCTTGGTCCCGCCCGGATGCATAGAAAATGGAGAATCATGTGCTTCCTTCAAGATGAGATGTCTCAAATCTAAATCTGACGGAACATATAACCGGTCCCGAAATAGTAATAACCCATCTCTACTGACAGAAAAATCTGGTCGTTTACCATCTTGTGCCTCTGAAAGAATCTTTTGATAGTCATCATCCGTCAATATTGCTGTTCGAATCTGATCAATCAATAAAGGCTTCACCTGAAGAGTAGCTAACACCCAATTGTCAGAAATCTTCTCAAACATAGCATTAATAGACCGTAGATCATGGACTAGAGATAACGCTGTCGTCCTGAGGTTAGCAATAATCTTACGGCTCAATGCATCTGCTACCACATTAGCTTTCCCTGGCTGATAATCGATAATACAGTCATAATCTTTTATCAACTCAAGCCATCGTCTCTGTCGCAAATTCAACTCCCTTTGAGTACCCAGATACTTTAAACTTTTATGATCTGTGAAGATATAGCATTTCTCACCATAAAGATAATGTCTCCATATCTTCAATGCAAACACAATGGCTGCAAGTTCCAAATCATGTGTAGGATAATTCCTCTCATGTGGTTTAAGTTGGCGTGATGCGTAAGCAATAACATTTCTATCCTGCATCAACACACAACCTAAGCCATTATGAGAAGCATCACTATAAACAGTAAACTCTTTACCTGGAATAGGTAAAGTCAAAACTGGCACTTCAGTCAAGCACTTCTTCAGCTTATCAAAGCTCTCCTGACATTTATCTGTCCATTCAAACCTAACGTTCTTCCGCAATAGTTGAGTTAAGGGCAAAGCAATGATAGAAAATCCCTTAACAAACTTGCGATAATAGCCAGCCAAACCCAAGAAACTATGAATCTCGGAAACATTCTTTGGTGGCTTCCAACTGGAAATAGCCTCAATCTTACCAGGATCCACTGCAATACCCTCTGCAGATACAATATGACCAAGAAAAGCAACTTGTGCTAACCAGAATTCACATTTAGAAAACTTAGCATAAAGTTGTTTTTCTCGAAGAGTTTGAAAAATGATTCTTAGGTGCTTATCATGCTCTTCTATATCTTTGGAATATACCAGAATGTCATCAATAAAAACCACAACAAACTGGTCAAGGTAAGGTCTGAAGATCGTGTTCATCAAAGCCATGAATGCTGCTGGAGCATTAGTTAATCCGAATGGCATAACTAGAAACTCATAATGGCCATAGCGAGTCCTGAATGCCGTCTTAGGAATACTCTGCTCTTTAACCCTGAGTTGATAATACCCCGATCTCAAATCTATCTTAGAGAATACAGAAGCACCTTGAAGCTGATCAAAGAGGTCATCAATCCTTGGCAAAGGATACTTATTCTTGACTGTGACCTTATTCAACTGACGGTAATCGATGCACAACCGTAAACCGCCATCTTTCTTCTTTACAAATAGCACTGGAGCTCCCCATGGTGACACACTAGGACGAATAAACCCCTTATCAAGCAATTCCTGTAATTGTGCTTTCAATTCTTTTAATTCAGCAGGAGCCATCCTGTAAGGAGTAATGGAGATCGGTTGAGTCCCTGTCATAACCTCAATCTCGAATTCAACTTCCCTTTCTGGCGGCAATCCTGGTAATTCTTCTGGAAAAACATCTGGAAAGTCACACACTGTAGGAATGTCCTTAAGACTAGGAGTACCTACCCTTGTGTCCACAATGTGAGCTAGGTATGCCTCACACCCATGACGGATCAATTTCTGAGCTAAAGCTGCAGTTATCACAGATGAAGGAAGTATCTGTCTCTCACCCTGTATCACCACATCAATATATTCTGGCAATTTAAATAGTATCTTCTTAAGGTCACAATCAACCACTGCTTGATATTTTTTTAACCAATCCATGCCCAAAATAACATCAAAATCTCCGAAAGGCATCTCAACTAAATCAGAAGGGAATACATGATCTTGGATTATGAGTGGGCAATCAGGATATAATTTGTTAACAATAACCTCCTTTAAATGCAAATTGCACTATAATCCTCCCTTTTGTTTTCCCTTCATCCTTTGGCACTCTAATCTTTTTAATCATTTTACTTTAGTCCTATTAGGTATAAACCACGTGTATTTAATATTCTAAACTCCACTTGGTAAAAATCGTACGGAAATTACCGTTTTTCAGGCTTTTCAGGTAAAATCGTGCTTTACCGAGAAGTCATTCATCTTTCAACTCATTTTTGATTTCCTTTAAGCTTTCACATGGATTTGTAAAGATCAATTAATGTTTCATTTAATTAATATTAATATCCTCAATCTATAGTGTTTCCCATTATTTTAAGTTTTCCTTTTATTCGGATAACCGAATTCATCGAAAAAGCTAAAATAGAAAGAACTACAAAATTGAGGATATTACATATCCGGATGCTAACTGTCTCAATGTCCGTTGATCAGTCTTGGTGGATCCCTCCGGGTAGGCTTCATTCTGAAGATAATTCTGTATATCCCAATACCAGGGCTTGTCATCCACCAAATTCATGATATGTGCTGGCTGTTTCTGTAGCCAAACTGTCAGAGGTCGAATGACTTGGTGTTCCCCTACATTAACCATGGAGGCCAAAGTAGCCAGAGCATCAGCAAACAGATTTTTGGCTCGCGGCAAGTAGTGGAAGGATAAATCCTCAAATTGCTGAGCCAATTCATCCAAGCGTTGTAGGTAAGGAACCAAATGCTCTTCCTTAATTTTCCATTTTCTCAAAGCTTAGGAGACTATTAAATTGGAATCCCCGAAAACCTTGAGGACCTTTATTTCCTTTTCCAGGGCTGCTTCTAACCCCTTTATGCAAGCTTCATACTCGGCTTCATTGTTGGTGCAGTCGAAATCTAATTTGACTGCGATTGGGACGTATTCTCCACAAGGAGTTTTGAATACGACTCCAACCCCATTTCCATGGTAGTTTGAAGCTCCATCAAAGTACATTTCCCAGACTTCACTTTCCAAGCTCAACAAGTCTTCATCAGGAAATTCTACCTCCGGCATTTGGTCTTCGACTGATAATTCTGCTAATTGATCAGCTAAGGCTCCGCCTTTCACTGCCTTCCGTTGTACAAATTTTAAATCATAGGCTATGAGCACCGACACCCACTTAGCCATCTTATTGTCAAGAACCAGCCTCTCCATAAGGAATTTCAAGGGGTTCGATTCAGAAATAACGTATGTGGTGTAGGACGAGAGGTAGTGCTGCAGCTTTGTACAAGCCCAAACTAGAGCCAGACACAACTTCTCTATCTTATTGTATTTTAGCTCGTAGTCTAGCATCCTTTTGCTGAGGTAATACACGGCATTTTCTACCCTTGTATCTTCTGCTTGTTGAGCTAGCATTGCACCCATCGCTTCTTCTGTCACTGATAGGTACAATAGCAAAGGCTTTCCTAGCCTTGGTGGCTGTAAAACTGGCAGGGATAATAGATATTGCTTGACTTGGTCAAAAGCTTTCTGACAATCCTCATTCCATTTGATGGCTACTCCTTTCCTGAGTAATTTGAAAATCGGACCACAAGTATTGGCCAATTGATTGATGAACCGGCTGATGTACTGTAGCCTTCCTAGGAAACCCCGAACTTCTTTTTCCGTCTTCGGTGCTAGCATTTTCAGAATGGCTTTGGCTTTTGAAGGGTCAATCTCTATGCCCTTCTGACTGACCATATGCCCCAGAAATACTCCGGATGTAGCTCCAAATAGACATTTTGTCGGGTTGAGCTTTAAATTGTACTTTCGAAGTCTAAGGAAGAACTTCTCAAGTGCTGTTGTATGTTCTTCAGCTGTTTTTGATTTAACAACCATGTCGTCCACATACACTTCTACTTCTTTGTGAATCATGTCGTGGAAGATGGTCGTCGCCATTCTTTGATAGGTTGCCCCGGCATTTTTGAGCCCAAAAGGCATAACCCTGTAGCAGTAGGTTCCCCACTCCGTGATGAATGCCGTTTTCTCTTTGTCTGGCAAATGCATCATTATTTGATTGTACCCGACAGCGAGATCGGTCAAAGAGACCATCTCGTGCCCAGCCATTCGGTCCACTAACAAGTCAATATGCGGCAGGGGGAAGTCGTCCTTCGGGCATGTTTTATTCAAATCCCGGTAATCCACACACATTCTAACTTTGCCATCTTTCTTCGGCACCGGCACAATATTTGCTAACCACGTCGGGTAAGCAATGGGTTCTATGAACTTATTCTCCAGTTGCTTGGCTACTTCCTCCTTGATTTTCAAGGACCATTCTGTTTTCAGCCTTCTTAGCTTCTGTTTTATCGGCTTAGCCTCAGGGTATACTGGAATCTTGTGCACCGCTATCGCCGGGTCAATTCCCGTGACGTCACTTGCCTTCCACATGAAGCAATCAGCAAACTTCTTCAAGCATTCAATGACCTGTTCCCTGTTCACACAGTCAGATGCAATGTATGTATGTTCATTTTCTTCTTTGCCAATTATTATTTTTTCTTTTTCATTTTTTATTTCGTTTATTTGATTTTCATTATTTTTGCTTGGAAATGCTTGGAAAGATAGACACGCGGGGTAGCCAATAATTTGCAAGCTGTTATTGATTAGGACGGAATCGTCCTCAAAATTTACATCAAATTTGAAGTCTGGATTTTCTAAATCCGACACAGACGACTCAGAACTGGAACTGGACTCTGACTCGGTTTCAGACTCGGGGTCAGTCTCAGACTCAGTACAGAACTTGATTACAGACTTTGACTCTAAGTTTGACTCGGGAGGGGGTTTATCAGCAGCGCGCTCCTCCTCGGCATACCAGTTGGTGAGAGGCCCTTTGTACGGCTTGATCAGGCTCAGCAGGTCTTGGTCCTCATCATTTCCTGTAATGACCGCAACCTCGTCAAAGAGACTGGGCTGCATGAAGTCTTCCACTTCTAGTTCAGTTATTACTTTTGGCTTGTTGTCCCAGGTATCAGCAAATATTTCCAGCCCGGGCAGCATTTTCTTAGCTGTTGGGAAGTAGAATGGTTCCTGGAAGCCACAATAAGGAACTGTTTCTCCCAGTTTGCAAAAATGACCGTTCAAAGTCAAAGGGTAAGGCCGCATCTGTATACTCTCCTTCTTTCTTCTCCTGGTCCTTTCAGCAAGGTCTTCATCAGTGGGCTCATAACCTAGCCCAAAGGTCCCTTGGTTCACTGGACATTCCCAAGCTTGCAGTGCGGGGTATGTCTTTCCAGACCTTGCCATAACCATTCCCGGCAAGTAGGACATTTTCAGCATCAAAAGCACTATGCAGTTTATTTGCACCATCCCGAAATCAAAGAGAATTCGAGAGTTTGCAGTCTTTCCTTCTATGAACTGCACAGTGTCATTGAAATCCCGAGAGGGGCAGGTTGGCATTCTCCGGGTTGACCTCAAAGAGAGGCTGACCCTTTGTCTTCTTCAGTTGGCTATTGTCATCCCCCTGAATAGTGATAACTTTGCCCTCATAAGGAAATTTGACCTTTTGGTGCAGGGAAGAGGGTACTGCCTTAGTATGATGTATCCATGGTCGACCCAGAAGTAGGTTGAAACTGGTAGGCACATCAATTACTTGGAACGGGACCTCCATCACAGCTGGCCCAATTGCTAACTTCAACGTAGCAACCCCCAACACTTCCCTCCGGATGCTGTCATAGGCTTTGACTATCTGGTCTGATGGACTAAAATCTGCTTCCTCCAATCCCAGACAGCTAGCTATCCTTAGTGGGCAGACATTCAATGCTGACCCATTGTCAACGAGAACCATGGGCATAGTCTTTTCTCTGGTCTGAACAGTAACATAGAGTGCATCATTGTGACTGCTTCCTTGTTTGGGCAAGTCATCGTCGGAAAACCCGATGCTTTGCATCTTTGATGATTGGGTGAGGGTGGAAACCAGCACTTCAGGGCTAACCTCCACCGATGTTTGGAGTTGACTCAAAGCCTTGCAAAGAGCTTGGCGATGAGGAAAGGATGATGCCAGAAGTTCCCAGAGTGACACCCTAGCCTGGGTCTTTTTTAACTGCGAGAGTACCGGGTCTTCCTTTGGCTCATCTGCCCTCTAGTAAGGCTTATTTTGGACTTTGTCCAGGACTAATGGTTCATATTGTCTCCCACTCTTGGTTATTGCATCGACCTCTTCAGATAAGTCATTCAGATCCAGGACATAGATTTCATTCATTTCTAGGAATAGTTTGAAAGGATCGATCAATTCCTGGTCAGCAATAATAGCATTTACCCCGTGATTTGGTAAGGGATTAGTGCTAATGTTTGGCTTACTCCTTGGAATAATTGAACCGTTGTCCACCAGGTCTTGGATGCGGTTCTTAAGAGTCGAACATGCTTCAGTCTTGTGCCCATTACCCTGATGGTACTCGCAGTATTCGTCAGCTCTGTAGTTCCTTAGTAATGGGTTGGGTGGCGGCCTTGCTTCCAAAGGCTTGATGTAGTTTGCCTTGACAGCCTCTCAGAATACCAAAAGGATTGGCATCCCGAGATCAGTATATGTCCTTCTTGACTGACTGCCATTTCTCATATTCCCCACACGTAAAGGATTCATGGGGGTGATGCTTGCCACTTCGTGGACTTTGCTAGCTTGGCTAGGTTTCTTGTATTTTGAGGTTCCCGAGTCTTCTTTCAGTTGCCCCATTTGAATTAAATCCTCTACCTTCGTAGCAGTGGCAATGAGCGACTGAAACGTTGGTAGGTACTGAGTTTGTAGTTGTTGTTGGTAGACAAGCAGCAGGTTCTTTATAATTATGTCCACCTGTTCTTGCTCAAAAGGTCGGTTGATCATTTGGGCGGCCTTGGCCCTCCACCTTGTAAGGAACGAGGAAAAGGGTTCGTTGTTCTTTTGTTTGGTGGTTTCTAGTTCTCTCCGAGTAACGTCCACCTCTATGTTATAATGATATTGCATATTAAACGCATTGCAGATGTCTTCCCAGGTCTTCATTTTAGACCGATCCAAGCTGACAAACCACCTCAAAGCAGCATCGGTGAGTGATTGTTGAAACAACTGAGCAAGGAGCTCGTTGTTCAGTCCGAACGGGTTTAGGGCACCCACATACATTTTCAGGTGCGTTTTGGGACAAGTGGTTCCGTCAAACTTGTCCATGTTGGGCATTTTGAACTTTGTTGGCAATCTTGCTTCGGGGAACAAGGACAAGGAGTCCATGTCCACCACCTCCTTATGTGTCTTAAGGGCAGTGATTGACCTTTCGAAGAGTTCCAATTTTTCTCTCATTTTCTGAGCTTTTAGCTCAGAAACAGCTCTGGAGGGCATGTCATCCAAGTTAAGGGCAGGGTTTGTCGGTTCAGCAGCAGGTCCCTGATTGGAGGTAGCAGGTCCACTTCCCCCAGCGGAAGCCCCATTTCCATTACCACTACCTAGTTCAGCCATTAGGGCAGTTCTCCGGGCAGCTAATGCCTCATTCATTCTAGCCTCCATTCTGGCTTCAAGTTGTTCCATGAGATTTTGGATGTCAGCAAGTGATGCCATTAGTGCAGTTGAAGTTCGTGAAGCTGGTGAGGTTGGTGAAGCTGGTGAGGTTGGTGATAGCACTGTAGATGTGACTGGAACTTGGATAGGCACTCGAACAGTGGGTACCTGATAGGATAAAGGTAGCTGGATTAGGGTATAGTGGGTAGTATTCTGTATCAGGGTAGCTGAAGTAGATCGACTCTTTTGTCCAGTTGTGCATGACTAAAAAGAATATTTTGTGTTCTTTTTATTGTTCTTAATGTTTATGAGCTGATATGTCATGAATGCGCACAACATCACGTCATAATTCGTCTTAATGATATGATTCACATCATTGGGTGCATACAACCCTAAAGGATAGGTTCTATAGGCTATGACACAAATAGAGCATTGGCTTATTAAGGGACCCTTGAACCTTGAGCATGGATATACCTAACCACATGTGAAACAAGGAGTTTCGCGTGGGTCCGACAGTACGCATACTCATGGGCCACCCCCAAAAGGATTAGGGATGGTTTGCGGTAACAGGGAGGACGCTTTGGCTGTCCGTCGACATAATCAAGGAGACCTACCGATCTGCGCTACTTGCTATCCAGACTCAGAAGTTTGAACAGAGAGAGAAGAAATTCATTTGAAATTTGTTTTTTATGAAATGGAGAAAAAGATTCTCAATTCGTGCAAATAAATAAACAAATTTGAGTGATTTAAAGTAAATTTCAATTAGGTCCAAATTCTCCTTATTAAGCATTCTTAAAGAAAGAACACTTAATCTTTGCTGGGGTACCCTACAAAACAAAGCATAGTAAAATAATACCCTAAAGAAGGGCAGGTTAGTTTACACAACAATTGTAGTCCACTTTATGTAAAACGATTACATGTTTTCCCCAGCGGAGTCGCCAAACTGTGAACCCCTCCCCCGAGAATATAAAGCATATAATGAATATGACTAAGGGCAGAAATGCACGTGAATGTGTGAGTCGCCACCTTGTTTAATTATTTTAGGGTAAACTAGGAAAAAACCCTAAGTTGACTCCAATTTTAATTAACCTAATTACTAGATTAATTATCCCAATGTTTAAGGCATAGTCTATGAACCCGAGGTGGATCCCGAGACCATGTCATGTTGATGAACTAACCAATGAATGAATGCTTTACAAGGTAAGTGATGTAATTAGACTAATGAAATGTTTAAGTGATTTCGACTTGCTGCTCGGGGTTAAATCCCAAACGTGCCTGCGTACTTCCGTTTGAATGGAAGATCAAAGTCGACGTAGTTCGATAGGCCTTTTTTAAAAGGGCTTTGAATGGGTATGCTTAATGCATGAGTGTGTGTATGCTTTGTGCATTTTGTTTAGGCATTTTGCCAAAGAATTGATTGATTTGATTAGGCATTTGTTGCCAAAAGTGTTGATTTAAGGCTTTTAGCCAAAAAGATTGATTTAGGCAATTTGTTGCCAAAAGTTGATGTGATTTAGGCAATTTGTTTGCCAAAAGTGATTATTTGAAGGCTTTTAGCCAAAATGGGTTGATTTAGGCAATTCGTTTGCCAAACGTGTTGATTGGGCGATTGTCGCCAAAAATTAATTGATTAGGCAATTTATTGCCAAAAATTGATATTTGGGCTTTTTGTTGCCAAAATGGTTGATTAATTCAAGGCATTTTTTGCCAAAGCTTCGCTTTAAGCGATTTGTCGCTAAAGATGGTTAATTTTACTTATAGGCAATTTGTTTGCTAAAAGTGATCAATTGAATTGCAATATAGGCAATTTATTGCCAAAAGAAACGTGGTTGATTAAGGCTATTTAACCACAATTATTGATTAATTGGACTTAAACCGGACTGTTCGAAATAAAGGCGATTATACCGTAGTCATTAATTGACCAGATACTTTAGCCAATATTGTCGGATTTAGGCTTTAACACCACGATTATTAATTAACCGGGCATTTAAGCTAAATCATATTTAATTGAGGCAGTTTATTTGCCTAATTGATGACGTGAATGCATTTATGCAGCAATTTAGTTCAGAATTGGAGTAGAAGAGAATATGCACAAAATGCTGAAATTAAATAGACAGGGTTTCGTTATTACCTGAGTTAATCGGCGGCCGCTTCTTAGCTTCAGCTTGAAAATTCCAGATTAAGCTCCTCGTTTGGGGAATATTAATTAGAATTAATTTAATTAAGTGACCAAGTATCACCACAGCAAAATAATAAAAGCCTACACTAAATGCAGAAAAGCAGTAAAAGAACCGCAAGGAGCGTAGGGGAGAAGAGAGCGTCCATTAACACAGACTGAGTGAGTAAAAAAGTCGCACCGAGGCTGTATTTATAGGAAAAAATCGGACTGGAGGGCGGCAGCTGCCGCCGCGGAGGGCGACCGCCGCTGCCGCGTCCGGCGGTCGCCACCGCCGTAGCCGGCGGCCTCCACCGCCGTGAAGGGCGGCGCCCCCGCCGTGGCTTGTCCACTTTCTAGTTTTTCGTTCCGGAGGCTTTTTCGGGAGTTCCGTACCTCCAAAAAATATTCCGGGACCAGTTCTGCGATCCTCGTAATTTTCCAAACATTTCAAGTACCATATTGGCATACTTTCGGTAAACTCCCAAAATGGCCTCTGGTCCGGCCGGACTGTTTGCAGTCCAAGAAAACAGGCTTTTTGAGCCTCAAAATTTGAGTATTCACAAGAGAACCTTTGATTCTATACTTGTCTATAGAGGATGCAGGAATTGGAGCTATGTTGGTACAGCCAGACGCTGCTGGAGTAGAAAAGGTCATTTATTATATCAGCAAGAAATTACTGCCTATTGAGGAAAAGTATAATTTGATAGAAAAGACATGTATGGCAGTGGTGTGGTCGATCAAGAAATTGAGGCCTTATTTTGATTCTTTCAGGGTCACCTTTGTTTCTAAAATTGATCCTATGAAGTATCTTTAGAAAACACCTACTCTAGAAGGACGATTGTCCAAATGGTTAATTCAGATGTCCAGTGTAGATGCAGAGTTTGTCACGAAGAAGATGGTCAAAGGTCGGGTTGTTGCAGAGTTCCTGGCTGAGAATCCCATTGCAGATGATGAACCTTGGGAGCTAGAATTTCCAGATGAACACTTGCTGTACGTTGAAACAGGGGTCTGGAAACTATACTTTGACGGATCAGCCAATAGAAATGGAGCTGGTGCTGGTATCGTGATAGAAGCACCCAACGGCGAGGTGACAACAATGTGCAAAAGATTGTTGTTCCTAGTCACCAACAACATGGCAAAATATGAAGCGTGTATCATGGGAATGGAGTCTCTTCTTGCATCAGGCGCTAAGGAGGTTGAGGTGATAGGAGATTCGCTATTGGTTATCGAACATGCTAATGAGAGATGGAAAGTTGAGGAAGAAAGGTTGAAGCCCTATGTTGAGTACTTGTTGAAGAAAGCAGCACTTTTTGACAAGATCACTTTTACTCACATAGGAAGAACTCATAACAGAATCCCAAATGCTTTGACGAACCTAGCGTCAGCATGGCAGGATTTGAATAAGCTTCCAAAGAAGCCATTTATCATTATCGCAGCAAATATCCCATGCTATGAAGAACATTTTGTGAATCAGGTTGAGTCAGAGGAAGAACCTTGGTTTATGGATATTTTGCGGTACATGAAAGATGGAACCTTCTCTGATGATGCAACAAAAGAAGACCGATCTGTTCTACGAAAGATGGCTTTGAATTATGTTCTAGCTGATGGTGAATTGTATAGGAGGGCTTGGGATGGAATGTTGCTAAGATGTGTAGCCAAGAAAGAAGGAGAAGAGATAATGAAGAAGATCCATGAGGGAGTCTGTGGTACTCATTTGAGCAGCATGAGTTTGGCTAGAAAGATTATGAGGCAAAGCTACTTTTGGGTGCAGATGGAAGGTGACTGTGTCAATTATGTTCGTCATTGTAAAGCCTGCCAGTACCACGATAGCAAAAATCACTTGCCTGCTGTTGAACTGCACCCAACAACTCCTTCTTGGCCTTTTTCAGCTTGGGGCATAGATATTATTGGCAAGATCACGCCGGCAGCACGAATGGTCATCAGTATATCCTTGTCGCCGTGGACTACTTTTCCAGATGGATTGAAGCTCAATCTTACAAGACTTTGACTGCCAAACAAGTATACGTCAGCCAAACAAGCTCAATCCTCATCACATAGTTACAGACAATGGTTCTCACTTTCAAGCAGACATCAGCCAATTGTTATACAAATATAAGGTCGAGCATCATCATTCTTCTCCTTATCGACCTCAAGCCAATGGGGCAGTGGAAGCCGCCAATAAGGAGATTAAGAGAATTCTGTCCAAAATGTGCGAGAAGTATAGAAGCTGGGCTGAGAAACTTCCTTTCGCGCTCTGGGGGCACCGAACCACTTTCAAAACAGTGAATGGAGCTTCTCCTTTCGAGCTTGTATATGGGATGGAGGCAATGTTACCAGTAGAGCTTGAAAAGAAGTCTCTCAGGGTTCTTGTGGAAGCTGGTCTGACCGAAGAAGAGTGGGTCAAGAAAAGGTATGAAGATCTAGTGCTTTTAGATGGCAGAAGATTGAATGCCAGATTCCAGGATCAGATGAGAAAAAGAAGGATTGCTCGTTTCTACAATAAGCAGGTACATCCAAGGGCTTTGAAAAATGGAGATTTAGTGTTGGTCAGACTGTTAGACCACGAATCCCAGAGTCATCCTGGAGGGAAATTCAGACCCAACTGGCACGGATCGTTCAGAATTCAGAAGCTATTGGCCAAGGGTGCCGCTGAATTGATCACTATGGAAGGGAAGCCTTTTAATCGGATCGTTAATCAAGATCAAATGAAAAGGTTTTATGTCTGAGATGATGATTTCGGTTAGTTAAAAAAAAAAAAAAGGGGGAAGGCTAGGTTGAAAAACTGAAAGGGTGACCTAGGCAAGAAATGAGCTCGCTAGGTTGAAAACCCGTAAAGGGCGGCCTAGGCAAAAGTTAGAGCCTAAAAAAATAATAAATAGGAAAAAATAAAATAAATAAAATTTTTGAGATTAACGCGTGGTGCTTAGTTTAAATGCGAAATCTATGCCATGCATTTGTGACAAACTTGCAACTGATTGGTCAATGCCATCAACCTAACTAGAAGGAGAATAGGCGAATGAGTAGTTAGAATGAACAACTATTGTATTAAAATAATTTCTCTTTACTTCTGTATGATGTTGAAAGAAGTAAGATCAATAAAGGGCTTGAGTTTCAAACTTTTCTTTTTGTTTCTGGGGTATCATTAACAATTACAAGACCTTCCTCTCTGCGTATCTGGTCAGAATTTGCTCATTGGCTTTGAAGATATATTGGTTATTGGTCCTGCCTAATTATTGAATTCTTATAGATAGCGATCAGGAAGTCAAATCCCACTTTCTCGGTGGTTTCCTTGGAAGGATCGATAAAGAAAAACCATGAGTAAAACCCCTAGCACTTAGTAGGTTCATGCATACATAAGGGAGTTGCATATTTTCTTTCTTTCTGAATATTGCAGGTGATAAAATGGTCACCCCATCTTTTTATTTAGGTGCAAGTTTCTGTCCTTAATTGAACGATCCACTTTTATGTGCTTTCATTTCTTAAATCCAAAGGCAGGAGGCCCAAATACTAATCCAGCAAATAATTTCGAAAGAAAAGATTTGTTGTCTTTGTTGTCTCTAAGTGCAGAAAGCAGGAATCAATAAAGACAGAACTATCAGAGTTATTCATTGGAAAAAGAAAGGGGATACATTGATTAGGAGCTCATCGCCCCTGGAATACAGATAACTGAACGAAAGAAAAGTAGCAACAGCATTCATCCCAATGGACGGATCGTCAAACACCAACCCCTTCAAGACCCAGTTTCATCACTGAGAATAAAACCAGTCAATATACTCGGATGTCACGGTGTCCTGCATCACTCCTTGACCCAAGTACCAGATGTTTCGGTTTCGCCAACGATCAGCCAGATTGGTCAACAGACTCGGTGTCATGGGACCACTTTCGAAGTTATGGGCTCGGGGAACACGCTGAACGACACTGTACTGGCGGTTGATCCTGTCTGGTAAGTAGGCCATGGAACGGTCGAGACTGGCATACAGCACATAACTGAGGTTCATGCTCCCAGCAGTGACTAGTCTAATTCTCCACCAAGGACAAGTCCACCGAATCACGGGGTTATCTCCAAAGTCAAATTGTCCTCGGGAACGGGGGCGAAAATTAGCAGGGCCATAGGTTGCAATTGAACGCGCTGGGACTGGAGGAATCAGGCTCAGTTTATCTAAAGCCCAGGCTTGCAGTAACATCGGGCAACCCCGATGATGAATGTTGAAATTGGTGACATGAAGGGCAATATCCCTAACCCAGCACATGGTCTCTCCCATGATCATCATGAAAACGGTGCGACGGTGCACCTGCATGTCACGGACAACAGTCAGCAGTCAGAAATCTCCAATTCCCGGTTGGCGATTCTTCATGGCATACACATTCAGCAACAGGAAACAACAAGCCCGAACCTAAGAAGGGTTCGCATCCATGGACAGAACTCTATTCAGAAAAGGCTCTAAGGGAAGGCCTTGATTCGGGTCTATTCCGTCAGGAAGGTAAACCGGGCATAGAGCCGTGATCTCGGCTAGATCATATCTCGGGCATGGGGGCAAAGCTGGGGTTTCATCTTGTACAAGGTGATGGCCCATCATGGCGCACATCTCCTCGTAGGTCGGAGTTACTTCAGAGTCTTCAAATCGGAAAACCATGGTGTTGGGATTGAAGTATCCCACAAGCCAGGACAAGAAACTATGATCAAGTTTCAAGTCTTTGAAGTATTTCAGCCAGGCTAGCTGGTTTATGGGGTGGATCTGCCACAGGTCATTAGGAATGGATCGGACAAAGGATGAGACTTGGTTTCTGAAAGCCATGGAGGAAAAGGGTTATTGAACAAAAGGTTTGTTTTGAAGGTGGTAGAGTGATGAGAGAACGAAGAAGGGGACTTCTATTTATAGGAATGGAAAGGCTTCAGTGAATGCGATGCTATCACTAGCTGGCATGGCATCTACTTGCAGTGGTGATAAGTTTTGGAATACAGTAGTTGAGCATTTATGCCCGTATTAATAAGGTGGACCACAATGGTAGATGAGCAATTATGTGTGACAGGATGGACCATAATGGTAGATGGGCATTTATGCGTGACAGGATGGACCACTATGGCATATGGGCATAAATGACTGTATTAACAAGGCGGACCACTCTTGCAGGTAAGTGGGACATTTCCTTTTTGTTTCTGTGGTTTTGTTTAATTGGCATTTCATTTTCTATTGTCTATTTTGGAATAAAGTAGATGGGCATTTATGTCCGTATTAATAAGGTGGACCACTCTGGCAGGTGAGTAGAAAGTTTCATTTTTGTTTTTGTGGTTTTGATTAATTTTCATTTCATTTTCTTTTGTCCGTTTTGCAATAAGGTAGTTAGGCATTTATGCCCGCATTAACGAGATGGACCACTCTCGCAAGTGAGTGGGTTACTTCCTTTTTGCGTTTTGTTTTATGCAGGAATAAAGTGAAGTCTCAAGCAATGTAAATAATAAAAGAATTGTAAATAATAAAAGAAATGTAAATAATATTGTCAAAGAAAGGTAAATAATACTGAAAATGTGCTCCAAGGAGCTACAGAATATCGTAAAAAAAAAATATACGAACAAAAATGGAGAGGGCCAGCTAACGTCGCCTCCGGCTCGGACCAACTGCTGCCTGCCTGGCAAAAGAGGGTGGAGGTGGCAGAGCATATTCAGACGAAGAGCCATCATCATCATCATCCTCCTCCTCCTCGGAGAAATCCAAAGGAATCCCCTCAACTTCCAACCTAGTGCGGAGTTGGTCAACCTCCATCTGGAGACGAGCAACAGCACTAGCCTGGCAGGACTGATGCCTCCGTAGCCTCCCAATCTCCAACTCCTGTGAAAACAAAAAAAAAAAGATGGGTAAGAGAAGCACACAAAGCAAAAAAAAAAAAAAAAAAAAAAAAAAAGTAAAGTAAAGATCAAGAGACTCATACCCTCTCGTGGAGCTCTGGACATATCCGGGCGATGTAGGATCGAGCAAAGTAGAACCTCTGGTAAAGCTCCTGGTATCTCTGAGCAGGCACCTGCAAGTGCGAAAAGGCATTCAATAAAGAATCATTCAGGTAAACATCTCTGACTTAGTAAATTCGTTCTTCTACTTACGTGTGTGGCATGCTCAGGATCCAACTATAGCTGCGGAGGAGCCTGCCTAAGGTCAGAATGTAACACCCTCCGCCGAGTCCCGTGAGACCCGACGATGGATGCCACATTCGGTGCCGGAGACACTGTCTTAACTTAACATACAAATCATTAAATAAGATTATGAATTAGAAGTAATTGAGTATTCACAAGTGTAGCGAGTAATTTTTTTTTTATATAGATAATCATTTCATTTCGTTTTCATCTCTTTTTTTTTTTTTTTTTTTGAAAAATAGATTGGGAAAAATCCTACATAAATACTGTAAGAATTTCCCTTTTAAAAACTGAGCTCGCCAAACATGTGAATACAAAACACTCCCAATTAAACTCCAAACTCCCAACATCTCCACATAATCATCATAACACAACAACACTTCTATATTTTCATAATTATATAAATCCTCAATAGCAGTTTAATATTCATCAATTAATTGCATTCAATATATATATCAAGTCTTAATAAACTAATCATACCAACTCTCTTGAAATATTTTATATTTAATCATTTAATGAATCTTATGCTTATCTCCGAATATAGACACCAACATAATTGCTAATTACATGCTTAAGTTATAATTCAAATAATACAATCTCTGAAAATATAATACTTATACATGCCATAGTTCTTAAGTACATAAATCTCAATCTACTACTACCACAATTGTCACTTCTGCCCTAATGCTACTCTTCTAGTCTTCAAGCAGCAACCACAGTCTTTAACCTGCGCGTGATAAAAATCAACGCGCTGAGTATAAAACTCAGTGGTGCTCATAATTCACATACTTACTAAAGTTGTGATGACAACTTACTTAAAACACAAATGACATAAAATCATTAAATTTCAACATACATGTACATTTATAGCAAAAGAAATATCAAATAAACTATTAATTAATAACATAAAGAATTTAATTCTTTCAACTCATAAATTCATTACTTGCACATTTATTATACCAATACATATACTATTTATGTTTAAAACCATGTACCGGAATATCATGCTTTGAAAATTCATTTGATAACATAATCATTAATTTCCAAAGTAAGGTTTACTAAAATAATATGATCTCATTCGTTTAATTCAAATACTTTGAAAGTAGTAAGACGATTATAAATACAAATATGTTAATTCTTTAGTTAAGGCTCGTACTAATACAGAATGAACATAAGCAGATTTGATCGTGGCCTATGTTAGCGCCACCCCCATCACACAATCGTGGCCTATGAAAGCACCACCCCCATCACACAATCGTGGCCTGTGAAAGCACCACCGTGGCCTATGAAAGCACCACCCCCATCACACAAGCGTGGCCTATGAAAGCACCACCGTTGCCTATGAAAGCACCACCCCCATCACACAAATAAGCGCGTCCGCCTATTTATAAGGGCTAATAACCCTAGCATATGATCATAGCTTCACATAACAAAATCAATCTCATCATACCACGTTTCAATCATGCATAGTAGAGCCCAAATCAAAATCATTCTTTCACAAAAGCAATAATTCTTAATCAAAACCTCTTCATTACTTAATACCCATCATTTCAAATTTCTCAACTTACTACTTACAAAAATTACCACATTCTTCAAAGGAAATATTGAAAATATATATATAGATATATATACTTAATATAGGAAAATTTCTCATAAATTCCTTTTCTTTTAAAACTTTCTTAACATCATAATGAAATTTATCATAAGAAACTTCTTATCATATAAAATCATACTTATGTCATACTTATACTATACAAAAAATAATAATTAAGTAAGCCTTACCACCCTAGAGTGGTTTGGCCTCTTAATGAAAACCAAGGGGAGGAATTTCCTTCTCCAACCAAGCATACTAACATAACTCTTATGCACCAAGGTATCCATTTCTATCCTCATCATGCATTATCTAAGCTAATTCCACACTTTATCCCAAAATTTCCAACAATTTTTTCCATTTATATCCATTTAAACATATCCACAATACCACTTTTCAACCTTATATCTTATTTTTGTCAAATCAATCCTCAAACATACAAATAATCAAGAGAACCTCATCACACATGATTCATACATACATTTATCCAAATAAACCTATGAGTCAAGGCATAGGAAATTTCCAGCATTAAAATATCCTTGACCTTTGCTGTGTTTTTCAGACATAACTTGAGTTATAGGTCTCCAAATTGAATGAAATTAGATTCATTAGAAAGATAAGATAAAATGATACAAATGTTATGACGGGACCACAGCCCAGATCAATGCGTAAGGTGCTAAACAGAAGCTAGGAACACAGACCAACAGTCCAGACCCGATTTAGCAGAACTAAGTCCAATGTTTATTGAATTCCTACTTAACCAAACACTAAAATTAAACCAATCTAGAACCATGGAAGTCTCAAGACATAGGGAAACAACTTTCATGAAGACCTCAGAACCAAATCTTGTCATTATAGTGGTCAAAATGGGCACTCAATTCAGTGATGCATGCGGCCCGACATAACAGAGTCAGTTTAGGTATTTCATCCATAAGTTGAGCTATGTATCTCCAAATTGGACACAAGAGGAAGGGTTGGAAAGCTAAGAAGTAGACCTACAACTTTCATGAAGGACTCAGACACAAATGGAAAATAGAAATGGTCGAAAACTAGTCCTTAATCTCACCCAATAACCCTTTTTCCAAAATTCAGCTTACTTTAACCATGAAAAAAAAACATGAACAACAAAGATACAAGGTAGAGATTTCTACCACATACTAAATACTCATCAAACATCACCCAACAGCATGTTATTGCAACCAAAGTTCAACAAATCAATCATTTCATACAAAATCCCAAAATACATGTATGATAGCATAAATGCACAAAATCAAAAATTCAAGTAAGGTAAGTGTGTTTATGAACACTAACCTTAAAAATAAGCTTTAGCAAGCTTAAATTAAAGCTTTCTAAGCTCTAATTTTGCCTTTACTCCATGGTAGAGGTTTCCCCAACCTTTGGCTTAAGTAGAGAATCTCCAAATTTCTTGAAACTAATCACCACAAATCACTTCTCAAGCTTAATTCTCTAAGATTAATTACTTAAATCAAGTTGGGTGGGTTTAATTTGGTGGATTTAACAAGTAAGAAGTGAAGAAAAACAAAGAAGAGAAGAAGAAGAGGAAGTGGCGTTGAAGAGAAGAAGAAGAAGAGAAAAAGTGGTTGCTCAATAATTGAAGTTGACCTTATAAAGTGATCAAAGGGTATTTTGGTCCTTTCCCCATAATTGGATGGCTAAGATTAAGCTCATCTAATGGCTAAAAATATTCTCCAATTCAATTCCTTCACAATATTATTTATCTCCACAAATTTCTCAAATTACTCCATAAAAATTATTCCTCAAATTTCCTTAATGAATAAAGCATCATAATTCACTATTCACTAATTATCTAAATTCTCCAAAAATATTCATTACTTACTTTCTACCCATAAAAATCATGCATACATACTCCAAAAATATTAAAGAAAATATAAAACATATATAGTAATTTTTCCGGACCAAAATAATACCGACTCCCGGATCGATAGTACTATTCACAGACCGGTGGTACTATTCATAGACTGGTAAATCACTACCCATTCATAGTTAATCATACTCAATATCTTCATCGGATCTAAATAAAATATTATCCCCCTTTCTGTAGCACCATTCATGACCCGATAAAATAATATTATTTTAAGATTTGAAAATTTTGGGGCGTTACACAGCAGGAATAACAATGGCCGGTCCAAGGCCCAGAGTGGGGTCCAGAGCAACCTCCATGCCCAGAGGGAGGGACATCACCTAGCACGGCACCCACAGGCCCGGCAGGAGCATCAGCCTCTGCCTGTGTCCCATAAAAGGTAGGAGTCTGATGCCTCTTTCTCTCCTGCAATTAGTCAGAGAGACCCAGTTAATCACTCAGTCAAAGTGTCGGGAGAATTAATGATAAGGGCAAAAGAGTTACCTGAGTATACTCTCGGACGTCAGGAAGTCTAGTCCTCAGTCGGGTGGAGAGATAAGAGGCATAATCGCCAGGAACCAGGTAATCATCGGCAGGAAAGCCATCATACTCCAGCAACCTATCCTCCGGAGTCATCCCGTCTAGAATGCACACGTGGCACGGGGAGCAACAGGCACTCGCCTCTAGGCCGGGGCGGTACGGATCTCAAAGACCCTCTCCCCCAAATAATACCGGTCCACCCAGTAGCCCTGAAGCAAGACTCTGGACCGGGTAAGGGCCTCTGCTAGGGCACGAGGAGGATAGGCGGCCCAAGCATCTCCATCCCAGGGAGTTAGAAGGAGCTGTAAAAACAGAAAAGTCAGCCGGGTAAGCAGTAAAAATAAAAGAGGCGCTCCTCATAAGCTTCTTTGTACTCACATCAGTCAAGGCCCTATCGTTAAGATAGCGCCTCCAGAAGTATGGATCCTCTGAACTAGAGAAAGTATGATGGCGATGCGCCAGGTATCGAGGAATCCGCCACGCCTCCGTAGAGGTATCACTCTCCGGACTGCCGGGGTAGATCCGGTACTCATTGGCCCACACCTGTGACAAGATTCAAATAGTTGAGTGTAAATTCGGGTGATTGAAAAATAAGGTAAGAAAGTCAGAAAGGATAGGTGTCTTACCTCGAGTGGGCGGAGAAACTGCCAGTTAGACTCACCACTACCCCTGGTCCATACATCCAAACCATGATAGAGGTGAGCCAACCCAAGTGAGGCCCAATCATAGGAGCCGATAAGGCTCAAATCCCGTAGGCAAGCCAGAACAGCGTGATCTCCCTTATTCTGGGAGGTGCAAATAAGCTGAGAAGAAACAATGTAAAAGATGAAGGACCGCGCTGCCTGATCCCTCTCCTCTCTAGTATAAGCAAGAGTCGCAGGTCTAGCATCCACAAGTAGCTCTCTCCAAGTAGCTAGTCTAGTCCGGATCCGCTCGGCCCAAAACTTGTAGACAATCTCGTAAGAAACGTACCCATGCATGGTATACCTAGTATGAGTGGTAACACTGAGTAAGGTACGAACTAGCTCAGCTCCCAATGCAGCTGTCTGGTACCGGGAATCTAGACGAGCAGCGTCGCCATCAAACCCGAGCCCAGTGATGGTAGTGTAGTCGGCTGGAGTCAGGGTAATCTCACCAAAATCGAATATGAATGAGTGGGTGCAGTCGTTCCACCACTCCATCAGCGCATAGCGCATGGCGGGTGGAAACCGGGGCTGAGTCCAGCGAAGACCAGTGGCATAGTCGCCAAATCCAGCAGCAACAACTCTAGATCGCATAGGGGGGTCCAATAAGTCCCAAAAAGCTGAAGCATCAGTGGAGGACCCGCCAGCACGGGCCTTGCCCAAATCGACCTGTAAAAAAAAAGAAAAAAAAGAAAAAAAATCCATTCAGATAAAGAATTAAGCTAACATTTGTTTATTTTTGTTCTCATTGCAAGCAAATTGAGCATTCAAGTTCCTGGCTTGGCACAGCCGCATCACGTAGCTGTAGATGCGTCACGCAACTACAGAGCTGCGCCACACAGCTTCTCAAAGCACTGTGTCCCTTGACTCGCAGTTGCGTCACGGAACTGTTCTTCTAAAGAACAGCTACGTGACGCAACTGTCGAAGGTAAGACAGTAAACCCTAACATTCAATCTACCCGATTCTATGCCTTTCTATGCATTTACAAGGCCTAAACAAATCGCACTCAAGATGGCGTTACACTCAAAGAGAGCAAACAAAATATTAAAATGCACAAAAGAGCCAAAATCAAAGTTCAGAAGCCACAGGGTCGCGCAGTTTCGAACAGTTGTGTCACGCGACTGTTCACATAAGAACAGCTGCGCACGAACTGTTTGCGAGAACAGCTGCGTCACGCAACTGTTCACAAGAGAATAGCTGCGTTACGCAGCTCCCTCCTGCGTGACGCCACTACCGACGCACAGACAGTACACAAACATCACACAAAATCATTCACAAAATATGCAAGACAATGTAGAAAGCAAGAAATTCAAACGTAAATTACTTACCTCAGACTGGAAACCGCGCATCGCGTTGGTATCATGCCGAATCGGGAAATCAAAGCCCGGTGCCGGCAGAAGCTGAAGTGGTCGCGTACTAGGCGTCAGGGCGTTACGGCTCACGGGAACTCGCTTGCCCTAAAAAACGGTGATGTCCAGGATCGCCCCCAGCGTATCCATCTCGGGTGTATAAGCAGAAGCCGGGATCTCGGGAAGATGAGCCATGTTAGCTAAGGTTCAGAGAGTTTTGGAAAGTTGGAAATTGTAAAAGTGAAAAATGAAAAGTGAAAAGCTTATTTATAAGGAAAAGGGCTTAATGGGCCCAAGCCCACCAAGAACCCAACCAAGCCCAAGTCAGCTTCTTTCAGCAATTTGGCATCGGTGTGCGGCTCGTATATTTCAAGAATTCCATCTACTCGCCACACAGGGGGCAAAATCATCAAAATGCCCAAATTGCCCTTAGGTAAGTTTTCTTTCAAGCCGCCGCATCAGGAAGGGTATACCTGAAGGTTTAAGACTAGGGAAATTTTTTTAACCAAATTTTTGCCTAAATTTTTGCTAAAATTTTTAACGCATGGGGCATGTGATGCTCCAATATTTAACGAAAGCAAGATCTGTTTGTACACGGAAATTGCTCTTTCTTCTTGAAACTTTTTCAGGTCAAACCCTCTAAAGTCGATTACACAGAGCCGAGGAGGTGAACAACAAAGCCGATTACACCGAGCTTTTCAAACTCTAAAGCCGATTACACTAAGCCGAGGAGATAAAGAACAAAGCCGATTACACCGAGCTTTTCAAACTAAAGCCGATTACACTGAGCCGAGGAGATAAAGAACAAAGCCGATTACACCGAGCTTTTCAAACTCTAAAGCCGATTACACTGAGCTGAGGAGATAAAGAACAAAGCCGACTACACCGAGCTTTTCAAACTCTAAAGCCGATTACACTGAGCTGAAGAGGCGAACAACAGGGCTGACTATACTGTGCCTTGGACTCAATCAAACCCTCTAAAGCCGATTACACTAAGCTGAAGAGGTGAACAACAAAGCCGATTATACTGAGCTTTGGACACCACCAAAATCCTTTCAGCCAATTAGACCGAGCCTTGGACGCATCTTCAAAACTAATATGACTGAGTCTGGAGATCGTTACCGATCCGACTGGAGCCAATAAAGCCGATTACACCGAGCTTTGAACGTGACCAGATGATCAAGGCTGTCAAAATACATACTAGCGGCTAAATTTTTAGGGTGTCAAAATACATACTAGCGGCTAAGTTTTTCTTCAGAGACTCTTCTGAGTTCCCTTGAAGAAAAACAGCTATTAGACATTAATTAGGTTAAAACGAAAATCAAAAAAGAAAGAAAAAGCAAAGAGAAAATGGTTGAACGTTTAAATCTTTATGGACAGAGCTTCTGGAACCGTTAATCCTCATTCCTTAAGACATTTAATTCGTTTACAATCCTCAGTCTGAGGGTTAGGTAAATCTTTCAAACCTTTCTTTGTCTTTTTATTTAGTGTTGCTTATTTTGCTATTATTTAGTAGTTTAATCTTAGTTAAACGGTGGTCCATTCACTCTGGATTGTTTTTAGATCCTATTAAAACATGTTTAGATAAAAGAATGATTTAAAAAGTTGTTTGAAAAGTAAGCACGGACCAGAGCAGTTACGTCACGCAACCAGTAGTTCCGTAACGGACCTGGCAGTTGCGTGACGGAGCTGTTCATGTCCAAAATTACCTAGATTAGTTGCGTCACGCAGCTATCAGATCCGTAATGGATCTAGAGGTTGCGTGACAGAACTGTCCATGTTTACGATTCTATTTTATTTTTAATATTCTATTTTTAATTGTGGATTAAAATAAGTAATTAATGGATCTGGAGCTTTAAGAACAGTCGCGTCACGCGACTATTAGATCCGTCAAAGAACAGAGGCGTGACGCGACTGTTCTAGGGCTCCAGAAAACAATTTTTGCTCTTTTAAAAAATTAACGAGTTTTGTACAAAATAAAATTTAATTTTTCCAACAAACCCAAAAACAACCAATTGTGAGCAGATTACAATTTAATTAAGTTTAGAACATCAAAATGTAATTATACATGATTTTGGATTTTTGGTTTTCGGATTTGAATTTTTAATCGGGTAGAATGTATTTTTAGGTTTGGTTTGTGGCCCGCCTTTAACCATAAGGCAAGAGCGGGTCTTTTATTTACTTGTTTTAACTGCTTTGATTTGAATGCTTTGGATGATTATGGATGTGATAATTGAATGTGATTAAACTTGTTTGGGACGATTAATTAGTTTTCCGCATAAGAACTCGGTTCGATTCATTCGGGTTGGGTTTAAGTAAATAAACAATTTGGCTTTTCTAACTAAAATGAATTAGAAATCGTAGGTTAAAAGAGGCCGGTTTATCCGGGTGTCAGCTTCAAACGGACCGGCGTACCCAATTCCCTTACCTAGAATCGCATTGTTGCGCCTGACCAGTCTTTTTAATAATTTGGCCTTAAATAGAATTGGGTTTAAAATGGAGTCATTTTTATAAAATAAAATTGGAAAACGGTCTCATTGCCGAAATAATGGGTGGTAACTCAAAAATGTTTTATAAGACCGATTTATTGGCATAGTATCCAAAATATTTTATCAGCACTGTTCAAAATAAAATCACTTTTCCCACCAAAAAAATAAAAAGGAACGTTTTTCGCGTCGCTCGGGGGGCGGTCGACGAAAACAGAGTTGAGTGAGGGAAGATGGTAGGTCCAGATTTGATTCGGGATACAAAGGAAAAGGTCAGAATTATCATAGATAGATTGAAAGCAGCTTCAGATCGTCAGAAGTCTTATGTAGATTTGAAGAGAAGAGATATAGAATATGCAGTGGGAGATAAGGTTTTCCTTAAAGTATCTCCGTGGAAGAAGATATTGAGATTTGGAATAAAGGGTAAGCTTAGTCCTAGGTTCATTGGTCCATACGAGATCATTGAGTATGTGGGTCCATTGGCCTATAGACTAGCTTTACCACTAGACCTGGATAGGATACATAATGTTTTCCATGTATCTATATTGAGGAGGTATCGATTCGACCCATCGCATGTATATCAGTGGAGTCTGTTACTATAGAGTAGATTTAACTTATGAGGAAGAACCAATGAAGATACTTGCTAGAGAGATCAAGGAACTAAGGAATAAGAGAATTCCTTTAGTAAAGGTTCTTTGGAGAAACCATAAGACCGAGGAAGCTACGTGTGAAAGTGAAGACGTTAGAGACAACAGCATCCTCAGTTGTTTATTTTAGGTGAATTTCGAGGATGAAATTCTTTAGGGGGGAGAGATGTAACGCTCTATTTTTCTTGTGTCTAATATAATGGTTTATCAGTCTATGAATAGTATTACTGGTCTGTGAATAGTACTACCGGTCCGGGATTCAGTATTATTTTGGTCCGAAAAAATTACTATTTATATTTTATATTTTATATTTTATTTAATATATTTGGAGCATGCATGCGTGATTTTATGGGTAGAAAGTAAGTAATGAATTTATTTGGAAATTTAGATAATTAGTGAATAGTGAATTATGGTGTTATATTAATTAAGGAAATTTGAGGAATTATTTTTACGGAGTAAATTTAAGAATTTTGTGCAGATAAATAATATTTTGAAGGAATTTAATTGGAGAATATTTTTAGCCATTAGATTAGGTTACCATTGACTTGATCTTAGTCACCCAATTATGATAAAAGACTAAAAAGGCCTTTTGTTGCTTTATATAAGTCACCACCCAAATAATTGAGCAGCACTTTCTTCTTCTTCTTGTTCCCCACTTAGGCGTCAACTTCCTCTTCTTCTTCTCTTTGTTTTTCTTCAATTCCTACTTGTTAAATCCACCAAATTCACTCCATTAAACTTGATTTAAGTAATTAATCTTAGAGAATTAAGCTTGAGAAGTGATTTGTGGTGATTATTTTTAAGAAATTTGGAGATTTCCTACTTGAGCCAAGTAAGTGTTTTGATGATAACTTCATTATTTTTGGGTTTAGATTCTTCTTTTAGCATATATGTGCTTACTCATGCTCCAATTTCTTCTTTTATGTGTTTTCTTTGTTTTGATTTTGATTTTCTTATATACAGAGGGTGGAGAACCTTCTACCAAAAAGAAGGAAAAAGCTAAGGCTTAAAGAGTTTTAATTTAAGCTTGTTAAAGCTTGTTTTAAGGTTAGTGTTTATAAATACACTTACCTTGTTTCAATTTTTGATTTTGTAATTTTATGCTATTATGTGATAATTTGGGAATTTTGTATGAATTGGTTAAATTGTTAAACTTTGGTTGTATAATTATGCTCTTGGGTGTATTTGAACATTGTTAAAATGATTAATTGGTTAAGAGAAACTCTTCCCCTTATTCTCTCATGTTGGCCAAACCATATGTGAGGTAAGAGTGTGAGTTTTTCTTTTCAATTAATGTTTGATTTAAGCTCTAAATATGTTGTTATGAATATATATGATGAGGGTTTAAATGGATACTTGGGTGCTTAAGAATTATGTTAGCATGCTTGATGAAGGAGGAAACTTCCTCCCCTTAATTTGCATAAAGAGGCTGAACCAGCCTAGGGTGGTAAGGCTTACTTAATTGCCTTATTAAGTGATGTATGAACCTTCTATGTCATGCTATATATATATATCGAAAAATAGGAGAAGATACATCGGTAAGAATAGCCCCCCTAACTAGCTTGGGCAAACTTGAGAATGTAATAAAAGTTGTGTATAAATTATGTTTAAGAGAAAATGAAGCTAAATGGTGTGCAGCTTGGTTCCCTTCTCTAAATATATATATATATATATATATATATATATATATATTCATAGGTATGATACATTTGATAATTTTTCATATGTTTTAGGTTTATGAGAAATGAGTGTTTTAGCATATGTACCTTGAATTTCATAAGGAAAATATGATTTAATTAATAAAGTTTTATTCATGATGAATCTTATTATGACTTTAGGAAAAGTAAAAGAAAATAAAAAAAAAATGAGTTTAAGAGAAAATTTTTCCTATGATAAGAAATTGTGCCTAAGTATGAAGCTTTTATGAATTACTTAAGTTTAAATTAATTTTCCATTATGATTTTAAGAAGACTAAAGAAAATGAATTATGAAAATGTTATGAATTAAGAAATAAAATAAGGATTTTGGGCTCTAATATACTTGGTGTGAATTTGTTGCATGATTTTATTTATTTTGTAAGATAAGCATGCTCAGTATTTGATGTCATTATGATAAGAAGCTATGATCATATGCTAGGCACGTGGGTGTCTTATGTTAAGGCGAACGCGCTCTATATGTTATGATAGGCTCTTGCAGTCCCTATTAATAAGCAATGAAATCTTATCTGCTTTTTTTTCTCCTAAGTGTATGCGAGCCCATTGGAAAATATCTTTAAGAAAATTAAATTAATGAGATTGCATTATTTTAGTAAATCTTAGTTTAGAATAAATTATTTATGTTATCAAATGAATTTCCAAAGCATGATGTTTTGGTGCATAATTTTAAAATAATAGCATGTTTATTGATGAATAAATGTTTAAGTAAAGGACTTATGGTGTAAAAGAACTAAATTATTTACGTTATCTATTGTAAGTTTATTTGATATTTCTTATGCTATAAATGTTAATGTATGTTAAAAATTTAATGATTTTATGATTTGTAAATCTTTTTATGAAAATATATAATTTGAGTATGTTGGCATCACAACATTGGTATGTTTGTGATTTATGAGCACCACTGAGTTTTATACTCAGCGTATTAATTTTATCACGCACAAGTTCGAGATTGTGTTTTACTGCTTGAAGACCAGAAGAGTAGCATCAGACCAGAAGAGACTAATTTGGTAGTAGTAAATTTAGTTTTCTGTAATTAAGAATTTTAGCATGTATAATTATTACATTTCTTTTGGAGATTATGTAATGTTATTTGAATTATAACTTAAGCATGTTATTACAAATTATTTTAGTGTATATATTTGGAGATAAGTATGAGAAATATTTTATAATTGGATATAAATTTTTTTTTTTAAGATAGTTGGCACGATTAGTTCACTAGGACTTGGTGTATATATATATATATAATGAATGTATTCAATTGATAATAATTAAAATGCTATTGAGGATTTATATAGTTAAGAGGTTATAGAAGTATTGTTGTGTATTTATTTGGAGTTGTGAGAGTTTAGAGTTTGGATTTGGGAGTGTTTTGGTATTCACATTTTTAATGAGCTAAGTTTTTAAAGGAGACTCTTGCAGTTTTTCTGTAGGATCCTCCCAAATTGTTTTTCATAAAATAAATATACATTTTAATAAGAAAATATCATTTGCTAAATTTGTGAATACTAAGTCACTTCTAATTCATAATATGATTATACGATCTATATGTCAGTTAGGACGGTGTCTCTGACTCCGAATGTGGCATTCACCATCGGATCTCTTGGGATTAGGCAGTGGGCGTTACAAACAACCTCCACCCCTGCTTCCCAAGCATCGGGATATTGAAACAATTAAGGTTCCTAAACCACATACCCCCTTGGTTCTTACTACCACTCATTCTATTCCAAGACAACCAATTTATACCCTTCCCTACTACCTTTTTCCCATCCCACCAAAACCTATTAATAACAACCTGCATTTCCAGACAAAAAGTAATAGGAATCAAAACACGCTCATACAATAAGATGGGATAGCTTGCGCCGTAGATTTTATGAGTACCTCCCTCCCTACTTTAGACAAAAATCTATTGACTCACCCATTTAACTGACTCCAAAATCTATCCTTTAAGAACCAAAAATATGTCTTTAATTTGATCAATTAAAGAAGGCAAGCCTAAATAGCTACCCCCACCGAAGGGTTTAGAAACACCAAAGATATTGGAAATAGCATCTTTCAAATCCTACCCCAAATTAGAGCTTAAAAGAATACCCAATTTTTGAAAATTAACTAACTATCCAAATGCTAACCAATATACCATTTAAAATTGCTTTAACCCTCCTACTTCCTCCAAACTAGCTCTAAAAAAATAGAAAAGTGAATCATCGACAAAATGAGAAACCCTTAAGCATCCCCTAGCCACACGATAACCATGAATCAAACCTCTCCTCTCAGCCTCCTGAAAAAGTAAATAGAGTCCTGCTACAATAAGAAAAAGGTAGGGTGAAAGTTGATCCCCCTGTCTCAACCCACGCCCAGGAAATATAAGACCTACAAGATTTCCATTGACATTTATGCTATACCTAATCTCCATAAAACACATACCCATCCATTTTATCCATTATTCCGAAAAGCCCAACCACCTAAGCATATCCATTAAGTAATCCAGTTAACACGGTCATAGGCTTTACTAATGTCAGTCTTTAAAGCATAACAACTCGTTCCACTCCCAGAAACTCTTTATAATTTATGAATTGTCTCAAAAGCTATAAGAAAATTAATCGTTACATTAAATCAAAAATATATTAGTATTTTATACATAATTTATTTAGTTACGCTTATTAAGATTAAAATAAATTTATGTGGATTTTATTTAAAATCTTAATGATTTTTTGAAAAATCAATTAAAATTTAAATTATAGGTTAAAAAATTAAAATTAGTTTTTCTAATTTGTATAATTCTTGAATCCTTTTTTACTAGAATTCTAAGCATTAAACTATACAGTGGAGAACTAGGTTTAAAATTCATTTCTCACACCCAATTAAAGAAACCCCAAGCCTTTTTTGGGTATTTGTCTAGCTTCTTTAAAACATAAACAATTGTCTCATGGGTCAGTAATGGAGTTTTCTAACTCGCTTTCTAACTCAGTGGACCAATCATAGCTCAGCAACAGAACCTGGTTTTGATGAGAAGTACCCCATTTGATGGACATTTAAAAAAAAAAAAAAAAAATGAGACTTTTTAGAGAGAAAATATAGAGGGGAAAGAAGTGAATCACGTAAGTTAGAAATGGTCGGGTCATGGAAAGCCGAGTCGAGAGAAGTGAGTTGGAGAGTCTAAGAGATGCGAAGATTGTCCTTGCTCGATTCATGGATGCTTGTGAAGGTTAAAGTTTTGTTGCAAAAATCAGTTGGAAATGCAGATGCTAAAGAGATAGTGAAACAAATTCGATTTTTTCGATCTCACGGGTTATAAGTGTTGAAAAATTATATTCCAAGCCCAAATATAAAAAGTCAGGCTCAAGCCCAAAGACATGTTATCAGAATTCCAAGTCAAAGAAACTTCTGAATTTTTCAAAAAAAATATTCAATGTTAAATATTAAGTTAATTATTAAACTATGATTATTATTCAATTTAATTGTCCTAAACTCAAATATTATTATAATTACTAATAATATTAAGTACCAAAACAAGACTAAGCCAAACCAATAGAAACCAACAAAAACCAAATCAAACCACTTAAAAATCAAGAAAACCAAATTTTAACTAAATCAATCCATATCAGACCTAGAGAAATTTCTACTCAATCATAGAGGAGAGAAAAAGAGCAATCAAAAACCGCCTAACCTCCCTATCCTCTCTCCTCGATTTTCTTCATTTTCCCCTTCTCGATCTGATTTCCGGAAAAGATGTGACCAGAGAAGTTGAGTCTGGTCTTCTCTTTACCCATAAAATTATCAAACAACTTTGTCTTCTCCACCTACGGCCTTTGGTTCAGTGATTGGCACCCGTTTCTCCAACTGCCATGTAGATAGTCGCATCTTCAGTGATGCTTGATCGGCCAATTGTGGATGACAGAAAACATCAAAGGGTCGAGATATTCATTGCTCAATTGCTAGATTAATTGAAGATTTTATTAGATAATGACATGACTTGTAAAAAAATATGGGTGAATTGGAAACTTTATAGAATTTAAGATGATTCAATGTGAAATTACTGAATTCTAGAACTGTCATTTTTGGCCACCATGGACAGTGGTGACAACAGTTACCGGCAAAGTTTTTTGGTGACCGGAAAACCCCAGAAACTCAGGGTGCTTAGTTGAGCCTGGAGATTTTGAATGTGCAATTAGAATGGCAATTTGACTCTGATTAATGATGGGATTACTCATTGATGCAAATTTGGTAAATAGGCTTCTTTGCCGAAAAACTTTCAGAAACTTAGTTATTTTGATGCTTATCATACCTGGCTAGTCAGAGTTACAAGATAGTTAACGATAAGGAACTAGAAAGAATAGGCTAATTACATAAAATTAGCAAGTCAAAAAACAATTACTAAGTTGAGTTAGTTATGTATTTTATTATCAATTTGATGATTAGCCATGAATGTTAAATATATAAAATATAGTGATCTTTTGATTAAAGAGAACCATTTCATAATTATGCTTGACACTTGTGTTTTAATTATGATTTAGTTATATATTTAGAGAAGTGATTTGGAATTGGTAGTTGCTGGATTTTGTTAAGTTCACATGTGAATGGTGATTTAATTTTTTTAATTAATTAATGAATTCTATGTATATGTTTATGATGTTGGGTAAAGGTATCAATAAGTTGAGATTAGGATATTTAAATTATGGTGACGATGGGTTGCGAGAGTAATTGATGTTGACGCGGGATGGGAAAATAATGATTTGGATTGCTCGATGGATGGGTTTATAGACATATTATTTGATTGATGTGATTTTAACAATTAGTTAAATCTAGTTTATGAGAGGCTCTGCCAAAATTTCGATAAAGTAGTTCATAGAGTTAGAGATTTAACTTAGAGAACTTAAGTATTAATTCAATAAAGTAAAAGCTTTCTTATTTTTTCTTCTCAAATAGATGGTCTAACCTTGCCTTACAATCTGGAGATCGAAAGCTAGAGAAGATTAGTACCACCGCTTTGTAAATGTTGTGAGTAGTATTAGTTAACTTGCATTGCCCATTGCATATGCATGCATGTAAACACGGATAAATATTATGCATCCATACATAATACAGAAGTGTCATCCACGTATAACTGCACTATTTGAGGAATTGTTATTTATGTTGCATTACTTGTTGTTAATGGACTTTGACTGATTAATTGTCGTTATATATGTGTGTGTGCCTTGATTGCGTGGAATTGGAATGAAATTGGGCACCGTTGAATTTATGAGAGTAGTCTATGATACCGTTAGCCATGTATGGAGATATCTATGCCCCTGTGTGTATCTGATAGAATATGATATAGATTTTATAGAGAAACCACAAGGTGAACTTCTATTGGTACGGAAAATAAAAAAAAAAAAAAAAGAGAGAGAGCATGTAAAAATAAAGAGAGGGTTCATCAAGTGAGGTGAGATCGATCAGCTATGTAAGGGGATTGGCTCCCTGGTGCACACGTGATGAGAGGACGGGGCATGATAGGTGTTATTTTTACAGTATTTTTAATATAGTTTTTATTTGGAATTTTAGTAATTTTAATCACTTTAACTAATTTTCACTTCGTTTTATTTATATTTTATTCAAAGCTTCCTTGAATCATAACCCACCTGATCTTACAGAAATTTGCAGGTTTTGGCACAGAAAAGAGCATTATAAAGCAAAACACTCATGCTCTGGCACGCCCAGCCCTAGCACATTAGCACGCCTATGCTAAACTTAAGGAAAATCAAGTAGAGACTCAGACTCTACCACGGCCAACTCGTGCTATCTGGCACGCCCGTGCCTGAAAGGACCTCAGGGCGTGCTTAAGCCATGCATTTTATCCTGGAAAGTCAGAGCTTAGCACGCCCTGGTCATGCTATGGAGCACGCCCGTGCCACAAATACTTCTTTGGACGTGTCGCAGAGCACGCCCGTGCTGAATGATCCATAGAACTTAGACTCTGGCACGCCCCAGCCGTGCAGAACAGCACACTCGTGCTACGAATTTAATGCTGTCTTGAATAAAAAATGCCAGCCAGTCTTTATAACTTACATGGGCCCACCTCAGATATTTTCCTAACGTACAAATCAAGATCTAATCATATTGAGGAAGATGGAAGAGTCCTAATTGAGAAGAAATCCAAGCCTAAATAGTTTGTGATCTCCAAAAAGATTTTGTACTTAATAAGGATTCTATTTCTTAAACAGAGTCGAATTTTCTTCCAGGAGGTCTATATAAAGAGAGGAGCCATTCAGTGTAAAAGGATCTCTTGTTCTATTATTTTCTACATAGCTCTCTCTCTCTCAAAGACTTCAAGCATTCAAGATTTGTGTCAAGATTCAAGGAAGCCATCCACGTATCCGTTGTCTAGTTTTTATTTCTAAACTCTTAATCTTGTTTTACTTTTCATCACTCATATTGATTATGAAGTTTTATTCAAGTATTATTGAGTTTTATTTAATTACTATGTCGAACTAAATCCTCATACTAGGGATTTGATGTAGCTTGAATTCTTTTCCAATTTATAATATTAGATTTGTTTTTCTTTGTTCAAAATATAATTTATTATTGCACTTAATGCTTTCAGGAAGAGTTTCTCCCCTGGATTGATTTCTTTCATTAATCACTATCGGGAGAAGGGTTTTTGATATGAATAGGGTAATACATTACATGAGAATAATAATTTGATGCGGAAGCTATATGGTTTGACTCATGAGGGGTTTTCATAAGTTAATGACCTTAGGTTATGAATTCACAAAACAAACCACAAAACTTAATTAATTCATGTTTGATTGCGCTATTGGAAGATAGGCAATTAGACCGGGTTAGAATAGCTAACAATACATCGGGAGAGCTTGTTAGTGATTTTAGGGTTGTTTCCCCTACTTGAACAATTAAAATTGATTAACAAACTAATAAAATAAATTCGATAGAGTTAAGTGAAATCAAAATCCCTAGTAGTTTTAAAATCCTTGATTTCTTTTCATCTTAATATTGTTGCTTGATTTATTTCTGTTTTCTTTTAAGAACTTATTTTTCTTACAATAAATCTCTCTTATTTCCGTTTAAATAATAATAGGTTAACACAATTTTGGTACTTGATATACAATCCCTAAGGAGACGATACTCTACTTACTTTATATCACTTGCTACGATTTCATATACTTGCGAAAAATCACTGTCAGGGCACGTGTGAGAACGCTTGTTGGGAGTTCTGGTGATGCCACTGATCAGTTTCTACTTGATGTGATTATGTAAATGTGTTAATATTTATGATTGCTATTATTTTGTCATTTGTGTGATCGACTACATGATCATATAATTTATCGAATGACTATATTGATTTTATACATGCATTTATGTGATTCTGAGTTTAGGCGCTCATCCTTGCCTTAATTTTTTTTTTTTCTCAAGCTATAGGTTTTCCAATAATTTGTTACCTTTGTCACCAGACATCTAGAAGAAACCCTGATAATTCCCCTGAAATTTTTAATTCTTAGATTGTTCCGCAATTACAGTAATCATGTATAATAAATTTAGAAATTATTGATGTATTACTTGTCAAAATTTCTATTATATAATATATTGATATAGGCTCAAAGAACTCTGATTGGATATGATAATACGGGCAATGTGAGCCCAAGACTTATGATATTTGAATGTTGATGATATTAGGCATGAGGCCGTTTTTATCGAACATGAAATTTGTTTAGTATGTATTTGACTTATTACGAGCTTTAAGGCTATTCAGATCCTAGTGTCAGTCCACCCAAAGTAACAAGTTTGACAAATGGATTCTTCAAGGGTTTAATGCTCCATCATATGGATGAAATGGGCAGGAGAGAGAGAGGGTGTGATCTTTTGTGGAAGGAGAGAGAGCACATGAGAGAGAGAAAAGGGAAAAGTAAGTTTTTATTATGCAAATTTTTAATCTATTTATCAACTGATAAAATAATGTCACGTCAGTATTTAACTTACTTTTAATTAAAAAATTGACTAATTGACTTTTTTATTACCCTAATAGTAATTCCTATATTTTTAAATGATAAATTAAAGCATATAGACAATTAAGCAATACCCTCTATAATTTGAGAACCACTAGTGAAAATAAGCCTTTAAGCAAAAATTCGCATTTAACATGGGTCCTTTACATGAATAGCTAGAAGCCTCCAATGCAATGTCTTTCGTCAACGTTTTTCCTTTTGTTTCCCCTTTTTTTTTTTTTTTGGGTTAAAACTTAAAAGTCGATAGCCATCGTCAACCACCAAAGAACAAATTGACCGGGACGGCAATCATTCAAGGATTAGTTTGATAAGGGCCTTCTGCCCTTCTCTCCATCTATCTTAAAAATTAAACAGAAAGAAATAAAAGAAAAGGAGATGGTTCCTTCTTTATAGACTGTTGTGGAAATTAAATTAGCAAAGAGTAATTAAAATCTCAAATTGAAAAAAACAATTGAGGAAAAAGAATTGAAAAGAGAAGACGACAAACCACCTATATAGTATAGTAAAACTAAGAATGTTGAAGTGAGCAGCTTTTTCTTGCATTCATGACCTTTCCTGTTCCTTTGCTAGATAAGAATTCAACAACTAACTCCCTGCACCGAACCTTGAAGAATCTCTTCTTGCTAGGCCATGCTCCTACTTGGTATGTACTTCTCACTGGCATTTCCACATTGAAATTCACAATCTTTTTGCTCCAATCATCACTTAGATCCTTGAACACATCTCCAACCGGCCGAACCGACTCCATGTCCAACACAACCTTCATCTTCCTCTGACTCATCTTCGGAACAAAAATCATAATTTCTTCCAAATCTTTCTCTGAGACAATGGCTTTTCCGTAAAGAACAGCAACGTTGACCTGGTCAATGGCAAGGTTTGCCTTGTCGTTTGTGTTATTCACATCAAATTCCATCTCATAATATGCAGCAAATCGTGAATCAGACAGCGTGATGTTGGATATGGACAAGGAGTGGAGCCCAAAACTGGGATCCTGCGGATCAATGACAAGCCATGCGATGGCGCAGACAAAGCTTAATATGAGAAATAACATAATCAGTACAAGCATCAAACGGGGAACACAATCATCTAAACTGCGTAATCGATAGTTAGACCTAGGTCCATCAGCTTCAGAATTATTTATTTGCAGAGTTTGGGGTTGAGGCTGTGGTCCAAAAGTATAAGAACTGGAATTTGGAAGGTTATTAAGATGATCCATGAGAAGTAACTGAAACCTGTCAGTTTGGCTTGCTTCTCGTCTTTCAAGCATTTGTCTAATATAATTGAGACGGCAGCCCCTTAAGTACACCTATTCGTTAGACAAGGAAATTTCCCAGCTGCAACAATTCCAATTCCAAAGCATTCGTCCATGGGAAGCTTCCCAACGAAATGCAGCCACGTCAGTCAGAGCAAATTCTATTCAAAATTGTCAATCAAAGAAAAGAGAATGAAAGGAAACATAAGAAGACAGAAGCTTCAAGTAAAACTAAACACGCGCGTTGACATGCACACTTCAAATTGAAAAAATCGGAATAAACTGGCCTAACCGCGTCTATTCATGTTTTGACTCTAGCCTTGACACTGACACAGCAGGTAGTTTCAAGTTCCCGGTTTATTTCTTCTTTTCTTTTTTCTTTTTTTTTAATTCTTTGGAATTTGTATAACTTCATCATTACATTGGAAATCTGCTCTATTTGTTTGCAGGTCATCGGAATTTTATTTCTACCTTACTACAAGCTTTAATTATCACCATTCACCAGTGCCATTGTACTCCAAATGGGTCCACAAGCCTTGCGTTCATTTTCCAAATACCAAAAATGTAAAAACATAAGGCCAAAAGGGCAGGAATCTCGGAAAACATAGCTTGACGACGCCTAAAGTGCTCATGTTATCATTATGAACATATAAAACAAACCATGAAAGCCTAAAAAAAAATGCATACCCAGTTGATCATATCTCATAATATGTAAACTATATGCAATTGGAAGGAGCTAGGCAACAGCGCATGAAAATGTCGCCCAAAAGCAAAAGTTTACATTTTCTAAGTGTGATCATATCTCATAATAGTAAGATAAAGCAGCCACAAAGCTTTACAACATGAGGTACATTAGCTAATACAAACAAACCCAGTCGAGTTTGATGTCACTACACCATTCCTTTGAACCCTACCATTTCCTTTTGCGAAATGACAAACCTCCACCAAATTGAAAAACAGCAAAAAATAAACAGATACAATCCTCCTAAACAATAATCAACAACACCTTTATTGTGAAATATGATTTAAGTACAAAACTGAAGTCCTTAACCACAACCAGGCAGAGGGAAATTGATTAGAGTGACAAAAAGTCATAAGCATTCAAATGCAGAAGCATCAAATTAAGCCCCTTCAGAACAAGCTACGTGTCATGTTCTTTGTCATTGTAACCTCTAACTGTTAATTAATTATTCAAGAAAACAAGATGAATCCTATAGTATATAAAACTTCTCATTTCTCTTGTAATCAAAATTTTTATGTTTTACTATCCTCAGCAAAGCATATTTGTACTTACACAGTTAAAATTGTTTCATTTAGCTCTCTAACAATGTGAATGAAATACTTTTTTTTTTACCTTCTATGTCAAACCTTCATAAATATATAGTTTTTACATTATAAATGTAATATTTCAAAGAGATATATATATCTAATGACGCAACTAAAAAGTGTTGAAAATATAAAAAAAATTAAATCAATTTCTCTTGTTACAGTATAACGATTCATTTGTTACATTCATAGTGTATCGATAGTGTCCTTGAAAAGTTAAAATCAGACCATCATATGTAAATATTTTCAACACTACACCATTTAAGTAATTCTTTTTCTTTTTTCATAACATTTTTTGTAAATTTGCCCAAAAGTCGTAAGCATAAGCAATGAAACGCAAAGCATCAATTAAGCTACCTTCAGAACAAGCTGTGTCATGTTCTTCGTCCTTGTAACTTCTAGCTGTTAATTATTCAAGAAGATGACAAGAATTCTATAGTAGTTATCTATTTGTTGTCACAGCTAATCCATGCAGTTATGCTGTCATTAGGAGTTAATCGCTTATTATTTCATGAGCGAAAGAATAATAATGCCTTAATATTTAATAATGGTTGCACCCAACCACACGAATTCAACAATTTGAACAGCATATCAATACATTTGGCTATGAAAATAATTCCGTATGGTCACTATTTACAAAAAAAAAAAAAAAAAAAAAAAGTGCACGAGAAAAAATTACAAAATGGGGCCAGAAAAAAAAATTAAAAGAAAACAACAAGAAGGCCTGTTTTTTTTCATGTTAAGAATCCAATGGCACCTGAATGTGGAAAAATAAATTAAAAAAAAAAAAAAGCTAAAATTGCTAGAGAGAGATTCATGCACATATATCAAGAGCTTGCTTACCATGGATATCGTAATTCATGAACTCCGTCCACTGTCCTCAATCATCATTCCTTTGAGACTCTTTGCTAACCAGATAGCAGTCTCCCTTGGGGAGACTTTATCTTTCCCAAAAGGTTTCAAAACCACTGCAAGCTCTTCCAATCTGTTTTGCTCCAGTAACTCAGCAGACAATTCTAGAAGCCCTTCAAGTGCCTCTGCCCTCTGCCTAAAAGACTTAACATCTAAAGTTTCCTTTGCAGGTGCTCCCTCTTCTGTAATGAGGGAGTTGGGTTTTGTTGGCTCAGAAATATCTGATTTCGGAGCTGGACGAATTGCACTTGTCAAATCCATTTCTTTTGGACCAGAATGATCCGAGACATTTGATTTCACATTCATAGCTTCAGGATAACTTGATGATTTAAGAGTCAAAGGTGCAGTCACATTTCTTACCTCCAATTCATCTCTTACAACATTCAAGAGCTTCCCAAATTCCACATTTTGAACCCCCATCTCCACAGTTTCCATTACTGGTTGCTCACTCCCAACACGGAAACTACTGTGCCGTATAACATGTATGACATCGTCAAAAACTGGAGGGAAATGAGTAGAAGTTGGCTTCTCAATTGCTGGGTTTTGAAAGTGCGTTCCTTTCTCTGGATGACAATCCTTTTGGCTGGTTGATATCTCTGAAGCAGCGGAATTGTTTTCTGGAACTGATGATAGCAGTTCTCTAACAGTGAATTTGTCATCACCACTACATGAAGATGTAAGATTTGAATGAACAACACTATCAGGCCTCGTTACAAGTGCATCATCTTTACAAATAGGTACTTCTTCAGAAATTGGGACTGATAGATCTGAAGCTGCACTTGAACTCACTTTTCTATCATCAATAGTAGTATTATTCTGAGGATATGGGACCACCTCAGAGGTTTCGGCTGAGCAAACTACAGATGTATGACCAGATCCATAATTTACCTCCAACAAATTTTCAGATGACTTGGAATGGGCAAAGGATGGAACCGAGCAGCTGGGTGGCTGTAATTCTATGTTGTTACTGATGGTAACTATCTCATTATTAGGAAGTGTCTGTTCTGTCATGTCAACAGATGGAGTTGTTGAATTATCACAAAGTTCAAATGCATGAACTGACACTGAAGATGAAACAGAGTTATTACTATCTGCTCGCATTCCTGTGGAAGCTCCTACTACAGCTTTCTGAGACTCTTCTCTGACCTCATTTGAGAAGCGTATGACCTGGTCATCAGGCAATTGATAATGTGTATTTTCAGGCTCTTGGGTTGTTCCAGTTGGACTCAACTTTACAGTGTTGCTGATGGCATTTGGAATATCAGTTCCCACTTGCCTTGTCCGTCCTGTAAATGAACATCGCCTAACCATATTGGTAGGAGGAGTTCTTTGTCTTGACTTTACAGCAATTCCATCATCAACATGCTTTAATGGACCAGATGGTGGAACACCATCATGTCTTGGTTTAGTCTTTGTTGTATTGTCAATTATCAGTAACTGCAAAGTTATACTTGCAATATAAGTGAAGGTGTATTTGTATAAAACTAAGAGAAAACAGTTATGGTTTCTGATTATACCTGGTGCTTCAAAGGAGGTGATCCCTGAATTCGTTTCATGGAATCAAAAGCTACCTTCGCTGGAGCAAGAGCAGGAGTATCTGCATTAGACTTCAAACCAGGAGTAAGGGCATTGGGTTTGAGAACTTTTGGAGATGCTTCAATGTTACTTCTTTGAGAACCTCCAGCCTTTATTCGGTTCCCTCTCATTGGGGAACCATTTTCTCTAGCTTTCCCTTCTTTTAAGGCCATCATAATGGTTTTAATTGTCTTTGGTTGCTTTGATTCAACAGTGGATCCAAGTTCATCAGGATAAGGTTTCACCACCCTTTGTTGATCTATTTTAAAAATAGCAGGGCCATTTTCTTCACCTGGCACGCGTCGTTCATTGCCATCTTCATCATCCACTGAAGTTAAATCTGTATCAGTGGCTTTATGCTCACAATTTGAGACCATTGCTGGAACATTTCTATCACTTGAAAGCAAACTATCTTTGTCACTACTAGAGCTATTACTGTTCTGGCTTTCATCCATACTTCTCCGAGAATCACGGGTGGTAGAAATGGACTTCTCAGGGGAAAAGGTTGCTGGGGGAGTGAAGGATGGGCGATATTGATCAACAAAAGGTTGCAAGTAAGGATGCTTCAAAATCTCAGATGCCTAATCAAAGAAATCAAGATTGTTAATACAAATTCCTTCCTGCAAGGATTCATAATATTGAGATTGACATAGGTAAGATGTTTACACTAGGCCGATGCTCTGGGTTCTTTCTCAGCATTCCTTTTATCAATGTTTTCCTGCACATAAAAAAATTTACTATCATTGATTTTCAGCAACCAAAAAGTTGATCATTATCAGGAAGCCCCACAATAGCAATAAAGAACCTAATTAATCTTGTAGCTATTCTATTTCCTTGAGATACCACAGGTAGGTTAACAGACTCAAATGATTTCCACTTTATCATGTAAGCATCATTTGGATTTCCCTACCCAGATTAGGTTGATTTGATTGGTTAACAAGCCACAAGCGAAAGTAGCCAAAGAAATGCAAAAGTAAGTAACTTAAGCCATTTTTCCAATATAAATTGGTTGATGGGGCAACTAATAGGAAAATACTACTCATTTTCCGAAGCAGTCCAGTCACGGATCCACGTTTATATCTAACAACTGAAAATGCAAAAAATAAGGAAATGTAACTGTTGTTCGAGGAGACACCAAGGCAATCAAATATAATCTGACTGAATATATTATGCCAATAATTAAAAATAGAAATCAGTATCAAGTCCCATAGTTGCAGCAACAAACTCCGCCTACATGAGCACAGTGAAGGATAGCCGGTCCCAGCCTGGGCAAAGGAAGAGGGTTTCGGTTGGCTCCTCAAACCTCAATATGAATCCTTTGAATATTGAGCATACAATTGGGACTTTCCCACCTAAGCACACGTTCCATGGACACCCAAGAATAGTATTATCACATCATTGTGTAGGTGTAAGGGAGGTGTGGGAAAGAAGTAAGTCCCAACACATCAGCATCCGGATGCAGTGTTAGATAGGAAAGGGTTCACACATCTTCGTGGACAGACACCAGTAAAGAAGCTAGTCCAAGAGACTCAGTTTCATTGTTTCGAAATATCTACTGTTTCTATATATTGACAGAAGATGTAGCTACAAATAGAGGAGAATGGAAATGAAGGATTCATATAGCCGACCCCAACTAGTTTGGTATTAAGGTTTTGTTGTTGTTATTAAATAGTTTCAGCAACCAATGCCACAGAAGCTTTTGAATCAAGCATACACTATATGACATATAAATTATAGTTTCGTTGTCAATAAAAGGGCGATAACAAGCAATTTCCCAGTGACCTCCTAGATAAAAGATCAAGAAAAATAATATAATCCACAGTGTTATGTATTATAAAAAATATGAGACAATAGTGAATGCAGACTTACAAGGCTGGAGAATAACAGGACGGCAAAGGGCCTATGGAGGAACGATTTATCTTGCTAATCAAACCTGCCATGTCCTGCAAGATACCTGGCAGCAATTAGTAACTGAAGGAAAGTTGCAACTCATGTGATTAGACATAAATAAAGTTAATCAGGTACAGAAACCCTTTATTAGAAGCTTGACATTAAGTTCTTCATCATGAATACTTCCAAAGTGAAATCTAAAAAATCTGAATGCAATGTAAAGGTCTAGTTTGTAATCTAAAGCAATTTCTAAATGTAATATTTATGCATTGACTGCAGTATACACATGCATTGTTACAATATTTATTACATATATAAACGTACAGATGTGGGGAAACATATGAACTTGTATTTACAAACTAATAAATCTTTTTAATAGTTAAATTTGTTTACAATACTATAATTAAATTTATTTCCTAATTCTAGCTATGTTCATAACATAAAAAAAAAAAAAAAAAAAAAAAAAAAATGCTTCCTATATTTTTTTTTATTTTTTCCATTTAATTTCATTGACTTCTTCATTAATGTCAACTACTTCTTATTAATATATTCTTAATTCTTCTTATTTAATCTTATCGAATGCCTACAAGTACAGTACTTTACATATTTTCAATATTATATATGTACAGTACTTTACATATTTTCAATATTATATATGTACAGAAGCCAAGTCTGTTCAGTGAAAATATTAAGTGTATACAACTTTTTTCTTATACTATATGTTCCTTATATTACACATAAAAGTTAATTTTATTTATTATTTATGCACACAAATATATGTATAAAGCAAGTGTTTTATGTTTACTTGGTGTCAATTAACTTCACAAGTTTTTTTTATTTTTATTGAAATTATGCTACCAAAACTTTTTCATATTTAGATTACTTGTGCCAAAATAAATTTTTTTAGTATTTTAAAAGTTTTCATTTCAATAATAGTAAAGTTATATTTTAATTTTACAAAAAAAAAAAAAGAAAAAAATTATATCTTTAGTAATTCAATCCAAATATAACACACACACGTGCTAAAAAACTAGTATGATATAAAGAAGTCCATGATTGAGAATTAACATGTTATCATGATAAACTAGTCCTTGAAATGAAAGGCAGGCAAATTTCATTAATAGACTATCATGATGATCGAGAATATTTTAAAATTTCAAGCAAATATCAAATTTCACGACCACTTAAACATACTAATGTTATGCGGTGCAGTCTGTTGCATTGCATGTAAATATAGAATAAAACAAAAGGTACGCTAACGATAAAAAGTCAAAAGAAATCAATGTCTCCAGTTCTTAATACCACCATTAAGAGTTGGTGGCTGTTCTACACACCCAGAGATATACTGTGACATCATTGGGGAAAGAAGCAGAACTTAGACTCATTTCACAAAATTCAAAAGATATTATATCAGGAAGTTTTAGCATAGGAAATCTTACAAAAGCTTTGAAAGCAGGGCGATGAGCAGCCATCTCATACATACAGCATCCTGATCAACAATGAACCATTTTAGCCCAAAACAAAAACGAGGTAGAAACAATCTCTACATAGATAATCTAGAGGGAACATACCCAAAGACCAAATGTCGGATTTGAAACCATAAGGAATATCTGCAAGGAGTTCAGGACACATATAATTGGGAGTTCCAACAACCTGCAAATACAAGTGAAAAACAACTACTAGTTTCATACTGGTGAGAGTGAGAACATAAATTATGATCTCTTAGTTTATAGAATTATTATACCACTCATTGATTCTCTTATTTTCAAGGCTTAATAACTTCATAAAGAATGAACTGCATGTCCTGAGATAAATTTTATAACTTGCAAGTAAGTGGTTCAGAAATGCGGTTTGACTCTGACCACAAATAATAACATGAATGAAACATTTGATATGACCTTTCTTTCTTTAGCTAGAGTCATATCATTATAAATGAAATAAGCCTCCAAAGACTACAATATGCCATGATTTCATTGCAATATAAGTGATTTTACTTGAATAGATATAGTAAATCTTAAAAGAACTTGTCTTTGATTACAGGGACATCAAGTGCAAACCTTCCCAAAGAAAAAAAAAAAAAATTATCACGCATATATATACTTAATAATATTATTACGTTTCTTATAATCTATGTAGTCTTAATTGTAAGGATTTCATCTTTATGCAATGAGTCTTGGATGCAAAAATAGACAGTTCCACATGCTCCTACTTCCTATAGTTCCAACAACTTATTACCAAACCCAAAAAGAAAAAAAAAGGGGAGGAAAAAACAGATCTCAAAGGAGAAAATAGGAAACTCAGCACAACCACTTCCTTTTCTCTATGCAATAGGCAAATGACAATAACAAAAATCCAGAACAAAAGTCAACCCAAAAAGAAAGGAACATACTGAGGAAGCCAAGTCATCCGCTTTCAGGGTTTTAGCAAGTCCAAAATCCCCTAAATATGACAAAGAAAAATATACAAATAAATACAGCAATGGGAGTACATTGAAATCATAACTAACTTTAAATAATAAAAGGAACTCACCAAGGCGAACATCCTGATCTTTGGTGAGAAAGATGTTCGAACACTGCAAAAGAGCACTTAAATTATTCAGTCATAATATTCAAATCTAACAGATGAAATTCAAATGAGTAGCTCAGATACTTAATCACATACCTTTAAGTCCCGGTGCAGAACAAAATTCGCATGCAGATATTCAACAGCTAAGAGTAGTTGTGTAAACCACTTGCATAGTTTCTGAACAAATTTTTAACAATGTCAACCAAGATAAGTCAATATTTGAGCATAAAAAGGAGGAGAAAATAGAAAGAGAAAGCAATTCAGATTACCTCTTCAGGAAAATATACACCATTTGATTTTTTCATTAATTCAGCCCTGTCAGCAATATCGTAAAGAACAATGTGAATTAATTCTGCAAGTCACCCAAATCTACAGATCAAATTTCTAAAAGTTGTTGGAAACTCACATGTCTCCACCTTCACAGTATCCAGTGACAATGCAAACATAGCAACCCTAAATTTACAAGATAAGAATCCTGTCATTCAGTTTCTACAAAATCAAAATACACAAAAGCAGCAGCCAAAATCCAATTGGTAAAACTTTGCTTTCCAACAATATTTTCATACAGTACCTTCTCAACCCATGCTTCTTTGAATTCCACAATATAAGGGTGCTGAATTCGTGCAATGAGAGCCATCTACATTACACCAATATGCAACATATCCATTAAATACAGCAGCATTAAGACGAAGGCTAAATAATTGGAAAAGGAATATAGCGGAGTAAATACGAAAGCAGCCAAGAGACTTACTTCTTGATGAGCAGATCTCCTGCATCGCTCAGTTTGTCGTGCTAGGCGGATCTTCTTCAAAACATACCTAACAATTGAAAAACAAAATGTTGTAAAAACAATTTGTACGAGAACTTGATTTACTTGTTTGTATATAATAACAGAGAGAGAGGTACTTCTTCTTCTCGGATTTGTGGTGGACGAGAATGGCAGCGCCAAAGGCACCGCGGCCGATCTGCTCCATGATCTCATATTGATCCATACGGGACTCCATTAATCTCTCTTTCTTCAATCAATTAATAGAAATCTCAATGCTTTCAACAAGTAATCCTGAAACGATCACTGTCTAAACAATTGAAATCCAAAAACTATTTCTCACATTGCAACATTTTGATTCTCCACCGACTCCTCATAGATCCACCAACTGAAAGACTACAACAGGCTCATTTCACCAGCAATGGCGTCAAGTTGAGATGCATTTTCTCGAAATCGAACCATTTGATTCCTTCCTTGTACAGTCAATAAAGCGAGAGAGAAATCCGTGATTCACTTCTTTTGGAGGAAGTTGTTTGCGTTTCAATGTAGTTTCTAGCTTTTTGTCCCTCTTTCTCACTCTCTAAGTCTGTAATTAAAGAAAAGAAAAGACGACCTTTTCATCACTCCATATTTATGTATAGTTGGTATTTTAGTAACTAGAGAATACGGTTACTTTCTTTACTGGTTAATCCAGGCGTCAAAGATTCAATGCAAAGAGTAAAGTCAAGTGGTGATCCCTCTCTCTCTCTCTCTCTCACACACACACCTGGAGTACAAGCCAGAGGACATATGGGGATGCTTGATTCTACGCCGACACCAACAGCTGGCCTCTATACAAGCCTCCTGGTACCTTTTTTTTATGTCAAGACAACAAACACACATGAGCCTGAGCAAGGCACGAGACAAGCGCAAAAAAACAATCTTGTTAATGCATGTTAATCCCACAAACGCTCACTTTAGAACCGAATAACCAAATTAGAATCAGATTGAAAGATTAAAAAAAAAAGGAATATCGGTTATTTCGAATTCGATCAAATTCAACTTTCAACTTGATAAAACTAAAAATCAAATCACTTTTTTTTTGTTTTCTAAAGTGAACTTAAACCAAATTGTATGTTTGTTTCAAATCAATTCAATTTAATTTTTTTTTATTTTTATAGAATTTGAACTTATTCTCTAAATTGAATCAAAAACTAAACTAAGATCATTTAAATCATAAGTCAAATAAAATTAGTTGACTTGAATAACAAATAAGAAAAACTAAACTAAATCAACTCAATTCAATTTTTTGGATCATAATTGCAACACATAGATAGGGGTGTGAAAAACTAGGGATTGCAACAAGTCGAGTACCTGCTTAAATGCACTATTCGAACTCGATCCCGATTCTAAATTAAGTATCCAAATCCATTTAGAAATTCATCTTTAATAACTAAAAAAATATGTCTCAAACCCAATTATAATTATCCATTTAAATACCCGAACTCGTTTAAGTATTCGTTTAGCATTAAAAATATTTTTTATTTTCATTTTTCAAAAATAACAAGTAAAAATTATAAAATTGTTATTTTGACTTAATAAAAAATGTAATATAAATATTAAATATAATTATAGCATTAATTATAATTAAAATTGTACATATTTCTTTAAAAAAATAATTATTTTAATTTTTTTTTGAATATTTATTAAATGTGAAACAGGTAGTAGGTAGCCAAGTTCTTAAAATCGAACAAAATATGGGCAATAAAAGTATTACCTGAACCCTTTACAAACTTGCTTATTCACTATCCGAACCCACTAAAATCGGATTAGATCGGATAACCGCCGGGTCGTGTAGTGCCATCGCTATGCAAAACTACTGATCGAATCAAATCGATTAATTTCGATTCAGTCAACTTGCTTAAAGAAAGTTCATCAGTTTGTCATGTGGATTGAAATCTCTGTTGGTTCATGTCAATTTTATGGAATTTAATTCATTAGACTTAAAATTGAATCGATTTGTTAAAAAATAATGAATCAACTAAACCGAGTTGGTTTAGTTTGAGCTGATTCAATTCAGGTAGGTTCAATTTGGCCTTATTTCTAAAAAATTAGTTTATATTTTCCCTTCTTGGTTCAGTTTGGTTTGAACCAAACCCACCATTTGCTTACCCTACATCTGAGTTTCTTGTAGTTGATAACTTGACTAAATGTATAAATATAATCCAGTACTTCACAAAAAACATCCCTGTGGTGTGCAAGTTCCTTTGGTTTGACTTATTGAACATTTCACCTTATAAAATTAGACATATTAAAAAATTCATTTACAAAGTTTTTTTAATGGACATTTCAATTTGTAAAATTTGATCAATTAAACTTATTGAATAGTTGAAACATGTGAAAATTATTATTTCTAAAATTATGATAACAAAACCAAGTCAATATTTTTGGATATAAAAATTAAAAATACTAAAAAATTATTGTTAATAGTATGGAGACGTGCATGATGTTATCTAAGGCTTTTACTTGAGTAGAGAATCCACTAATTCTCTATTGATACATAAGTCCATTTTTATGACATGTGTTACACACCTGTATAACAGGTTACAATGACTTTTTTTTGTGTTTTGTTTCTTTTTTAAATTTATAAAGATATATTAACTAGAAAACATAGTTTTCAATTTACATAAATTAAGGTTTATGAAATTCATAGTGTATAGACTTCTTAGATAATTTAAATTCTTAGTCAATTAATGCTAAAATTATAAATTTTTTTATATATACATAAAGTAATATTTTATTTATGAAAATTATAAAAAGAATTAGCATACGAATAAGGTTTCAAGTTAAATTTTAAAATCTTGTTCGTAATTAGACATTTTAAATTAAATAAAAATTAAAATGAATATTTCATGAATAAATGTATAATATGGATTTTTTAAGAAAAATATAGATGAATTTAAAATAAAAAAATAAAATTAACTAAACTATAACAAAATATTATTTATATTCCTTTATTTTATAGTTACACATTGTAAATTAATAAAGATTAACAAAATTTTGACTGTAATAATTGTAAAAAATCAATTTAGCAAAAAAAAAAAAAAAAAAAAAAGATCGTCATAAAATTCTTAATAGTAATGAAATTTGTTTTTTACTTGATTAACTGCTATATATTTTTAACTCAAATAGACGTGACATTACTAGGCATATTAAAATATGTGACATAAAATTTGATTATATTAGATGGGTCAATAAATTTAATATTAGATAATTTTTTTTATTTTTCTATAATTATGATGGAAACAGTATTTTATATTCAAATTAAAAGAATTACATTAAATAGCTTATTTGTAACTTACTTTATAGGATACAAGTCACTTAGTAAATTTTCAATCTAATGATTCACATTTAAGTGTTTTAAATCTGACGGTGAAAAGAAAATTCTGTATCAATATAGAAATTTTGAATTGTGTATCATAATCTTACCCGTTATCTAAATTTAGAATTTTAAGAGTACAATAGGTCCCTCAAAATTGAGGGAGCCACAAATTTTTTTTTTTTTTTTAAATATAGAGGTATATTTATGCATTTAGCCCTTAAGAACTTATTTTTCAAACTTTTTTATTTTGAACTTAGAGGAGATTTTTGGTGCTTAATAAGTTAATTACTCCCTCATCCTATATAAATAGGTCTAGTTTAATTTTAATATAAATTAAGAAAATAAAATTAATATATTTAAATTATAAATTTTGTTTAGTTCTTTATAATATACTTCTTAATATCTTAATCAAGAAATATGAAAGTCATATATTTAATTATTTGTTTATTTCTATATTTAATTGATTCATAGTAACAGTAGTATCCCCACCCCTGGATAAAAAAAAAAAAGAAGCTTAATTTGGCTTTTCCATAAATTAAAAATATATATATAATTAATATGGTTATAAGATAATTTTTGTTTAAATTTTCCTAATAGATATTAATAATTCTTTCCCGAATTGATTAGTAATATGAAAGTCTTATGTTTTAATTAGTTATCTATTTTTAACATTTGACTAACAGTAATAATGATATATCTATATATATTTTAGTATTTGTTAACCTGCGTTGCACATTATTTATATTCATTGATACTCGCTGTAATTACTCGTTACATTTACTATTTTAAAACATATAAATAAATGCATTAAAATATAACGTTTAATTGTATAATGAATTTCTAAATAAGAATTAATAGATAAAAATTAATTTCATCTAAAATAACACATAAAATTTATTTAAGCGATTAAGAGTAAAATAATTAATTAAAATCTCTAAAAATAAAAGAGAATGATAAAGCAAAAAGTTTTTATTAATCGAACTCTATTAACAAATATAGTAAATCAATATATATAATAGTCAAGAAAGGGAGAAAAATGAATTCAATTACAATAATTAATAAATATTATATGCTTACATGCGTTTTACATAATCCTCATTGTTGCCTAAGAACATAGTATATGCTTTGACGTGAGAGCTTATGCATTCCATCCTTGTATTAGAAGAAATCCTTTTTTTTCTCTTTAGGCTGAAAAGAGTTTACAAAAATTAGTCTAAATTCATTAAACAAATTATTTATATTAATTTAAAGAAATAGACTCGTTGTAGAAGTAGCAATCAAGGTTTTTAATTTTTTTCTAGGGTTTATTTCTGTGAATACTCAAATTTTGAGGCTCAAAAAGCCTATTTTCCCGGACTGCAAACAGTCCGGCCGGACCGGAGGCCGTTCGGAAAAGTTCACCAAAAGTATGCCAATATGGTACTTGGAACGTCCAGAAAATTACGAGGATCGCAGAACTGGTCCCGGAATATTTTTTGGAGGTATGGAACTCCCGAAAAAGGCTTTTGAACGAGAGACCCACAAGCCTGCCGGCCACGGCGGCTCCGGCCGCCGGACACGGCGGCAGCTGCCGCCCTCCAGTCCGAATTTTCCTATAAATACAGCCCCGGTACTCTGTTTTTAGGCACTCAGTCTGTGTTGACGGACGCTCCTTCTCCCCTACGCTCCTTGTGATTCTTTTACTGCTTTTCTGCATTTAGTATAGGCTTTTATTACTCTGCTGTTGTGATATTTGACCACTTAAATTAAATTAAATTAATTAATATTCCCCAAACGAGGAGCTTAATCCGGAGTTTTCAAGCTGAAGCTAAGAAGCGGCCGCCGATTAACTCAGGTAAATAAACGAAACTCTGCTCATTTAATTTTAGCATTTCATGCATATTCTTCTTCTACTCTAATTCTGAATTAAACTGTTGCATCAATGCATTCACGTCATCAATTTGGCAAATAAAACTGTCTTAATTAAATATGATTAAGTTTAAATGCCTGGTTAATTAATAATTGTGGTATTAAAGTCTAAATCCGACAATATTGGCTAAAGTATCTGGTCAATTAATGACTATGATATAATCCCCTTTATTTCGAACAGTCCGGCTTAAGTCCAATTAATCAATAATTGTGGCTAAATAACCTTAATTAAACACGTTTTTTTTTGGCAATAAATTGCCTATATTGCAATTCAATTGATCACTTTTGGCAAACAAATTGCCTATAAGTGAGATTAACCATTTTGAGCGACAAATCGCTTAAATCGAAGCTTTGGCAAAATGCCTTGAATTAATCAATCTTTTGGCTAAAAGCCTTAAATCACTTATTTTGGCGACAATCGCCCAATCAGCACTTTTGGCAAACAAATTGCCTAAATCAACTCATTTTGGCTAAAAGCCTTCAAATAATCAATTTTGGCGACAATCGCCTAAATCACATCAACTTTTGGCAACAAATTGCCCAAATCAATCTTTTTGGCTAAAAGCCTTAAATCAACACTTTTGGCAACAAACGCCTAATTAAATCAATCAATTCTTTGGCAAAATGCCTAAACAAAATGCACGAAGCATACACACACTCATGCATTAAGCATACCCATTCAAAGCCCTTTTAAGAAGGCCTATCGAACTACGTCGACTTTGATCTTCCATTCAAACGGAAATACGTAGGCACGTTCGGGATTTAACCCCGAGCGGCAAGTCGAAATCACTTAAACATTTCATTGGTCCAATTACATCATTTACCTTGCAAAGCATACATTCATTGGTTAGTTCATCAGCATGACATAGTCTCGGGATCCACCTCGGGTTCGAAGATTGTGCCTTAAACATTGGGATAATTAATCTAGTAATTAGGTTAATTAAAATTGGAGTCAACTTAGGGTTTTTTCCTAGTTTACCCTAAAATAATTAAACAAGGTGGCGACTCACACATTCACGTGCATTTCTGCCCTTAGTCATATGCATTATATGCCTAGTATTCGAGGGAGGGGTTCACAGTTTGGAGAATCCGCTGGGGAATTATGTAATCATTTCGCATAAAGTGGACTACGATTGTTGTGTAAACTAACCTGCCCTTCTTCAGGGTATTATTTTACTATGCTTTGTTTTGCAGGGTACCCCAACAAAGATTAAGTATTCTTTCTTTAAGAACGCTTAATGAGGAGAATTTGGACCTAATTGAACTTTACTTTAAATCATTTAAATTTGTTTATTTATTTGCACCATTGAGAATCTTTTTCTCCATTGCATAAAAAATGAATTTCAAATGAATTTCTTCTCTTCTGTTCAAACTTCTGAGTCTGGATAGCTAGTAGCGCTGATCGGCAGGTCTCTTTGATTATGTCGATGGACAGCCAAAGCGTCCTCCCTGTTACCGCAAATCATCCCTAATCCTTTTGGGGGTGGCCCATGAGTATGCGTACTGTTGGACCCACGCGAAACTCTTTGTTTCACATGTGGTTAGGTATATCCTTACTCAAGGTTCAAGGGTCCCTTAATAAGCCAATTCTCTATTTGTGTCATAGCCTATAGAACCTATGCTTTAGGACTGTATGCACCCAATGATGTGAATCATATCATAAACAGATTATGACGTGATGTTGTGCGCATTCATGACATATCATCACATTAAGAAGAACATGAAATATTCTTTTTAGTCATGCACAGTTGGACAAAGAGTCGATCTACCTCACATCAGCTACCCTGATACACGAACCACTATACCCTAATCCAATTACCCTTATACTTATAGGTACCCGTTGTTCGAGTGCCTATCCAAGTTCCAGTCACACCTACAGTGCTATCACCAACCTCACCAGCTTCACCAACTTCACCAGCCTCACCGACCTTACCAACTTCAACTGCACCAATGGCATCACTTGCTGACATCCAAAACCTCATCGAACAACTCGAAGCCAGGATGGAGGCTAGAATGAATGAGGCATTAGCTACCCAGAGAACTGCCCTAATAGCTGAACTAGGTAGTGGTAATGGAAATGGGGCTTCCGCTGGGGGAAGTGGACCTGCCACCTCCAATCAGGGACCTGCTGCTGAACCGACAAACACCGCCCTTAACCTGGATGACATGCCCTCCAGAACTACTTCTGAGCTGGAAGCTCAGAAAATGAGAGAAAAACTGGAACTCCTGGAAAGGTCGATCACTGCCCTTAAGACACATAAGGAAGTGGTGGACATGGACTCCTTGTCCTTGTTCCCCGAAGCAAGACTGCCAACAAAGTTCAAAATGCCCAACATGGACAAGTTTGACGGAACCACCTGTCCCAAAACGCACCTGAAAATGTATGTGGGTGTCCTAAACCCGTTCGGACTGAACAGCGAACTCCTTGCTCAGTTGTTTCAACAATCACTCACCAGTGCTGCTTTGAGGTGGTTTGTCAGCCTGGACCGGTCTAAAATGAAGACCTGGGAAGACATCTGCAATGCGTTTAATACGCAATACCACTATAATATGGAGGTTGATGTTACTCGGAGGGAACTGGAAACCACCAAACAGAAGAACAACGAACCCTTTTCCTCGTTCCTTACGAGGTGGAGGGCCAAGGCCGCCCAAATGATCAACCGGCCTTCTGAGCAAGAACAGGTGGACATAATTATAAAGAACCTGTAGCCTGTCTACCAACAACAACTACAAACCCAGTACCTACCAACGTTTCAGTCGCTCATTGCCACTGCTACGAAGGTAGAAGATTTAATTCAAATGGGGCAACTGAAAGAAGACTCGGGAACCTCAAAATACAAGAAACCTAGCCAAGCTAGCAAAGTCCACGAAGTGGCAAGCATCACCCCCACGAATCCTTTACGTGTGGGAAATATGAGAAATGGCAGTCAGTCGAGAAGGACATATACTGATCTTGGGATGCCAATCCTTTTGGTATTCCAAGAGGCTGTTAAAGCAAACGACATCAAGCCTTTGGAAGCAAGGCCGCCACCCAACCCTTTACCAAGGAACTACAGAGCTGACGAATACTGTGAGTACCATCAGGGTGGCGGGCACAAGATTGAAGCGTGCTGGACGCTTAAGAACCGCATCCAAGACCTGGTGGACAACGGTTCAATTATTCCAAGGAGTAAGCCAAACATTAGCACTAATCCCTTACCAAATCACGGGGTAAATGCTATTGTTTCTGACCAGGAATTGATCGATCCTTTCGAGCTGTTCCTAAAAATGAATGAAATCTGTGTCCTTGATCTGAATGACCTAACTGAAGAGGTCGATGCTATAACCAGGAGCGGGAGACAGTATGAACCATTAGTCCTGGACAAAGTCCAAAATAAGCCCTACCAGAGGGCAGATGAGCCAAAGGAAGACCCGGTACTCTCACAGTTAAAGAAGACCCAGGCCAGGGTGTTGATCTGGGAACTTCTGGCATCATCCTTTCCTCATCGCCAAGCTCTTTGCAAGGCTTTGAGCCAACTTCAAACATCGGTGGAGGTTAGCCCTGAAGTGCTGGTATCCACCCTCACCCAATCATCGAAGATGCAAAGCATCGGGTTTTCTGATGATGACTTACCCAAGGAGGGAGGCAGTCACAACAATGCCCTTTATGTCACTGTTCAGACCAGAGATAAAACTGTGCCCATGGTTCTCATTGATAATGGGTCAGCACTGAACGTCTGCCCACTAAGGGTAGCCAGCTGTCTAGGGTTGGAAGAAACAGATTGCAGTCCATCGGACCAGATAGTCAAAGCCTATGACAGCACCCGGAGGGAAGTATTGGGGGTTGCTACGTTAAAGTTAGCAATTGGGCCAGCTGTGATGAAGGTCCCGTTCCAAGTGATTGATGTACCTACCAGTTTCAACCTACTTCTGGGTCGACCATGGATACATCATACTAAGGCAGTACCCTCTTCCCTGCACCAAAAGGTCAAGTTTCCTTACGAGGGCAAAGTTATCACTATTCAGGGGGATGACAATAGCCAACTGAAGAAGACAAAGGGTCAGCCTCTCTTTGAGGTCAACCCTGAGAATGCCAACTTGCCCCTCTCGGGATTTCAATATGACACTATGCAGTTCATAGAAGGAAAAACTGTAAACTCTTTAATTCTCTTTGATTTCGGGACGGTGCAAATAAACTGCATAGTGCCTTTGATGCTGAAAATGTCTTATCTGCCGGGAATTATTATGGCAAGGTCCGGAAAGACATACCCCACACTGCAAGCTTGGGAATGTCCGGTGAATGAAGGGACCTTTGGACTAGGTTATGAGCCCACTGATGAAGACCGTGCTGAGAGGACCAAGAGAGGAAGGAAGGAGAGTATACAAATGCGGCCTTACCTTTTGACTTTGAATGGTTACTTCTGTAAATCGGGAGAAACGATTCCTTATCGTGGCTTCCAAGAACCATTTTGTTGCCCGACTGCTAAGAAGATGCTGCCTGGGTTAGAAATATTCTCTGATGTCTGGGGCAACAAGCCCGAAACAATAACTGAACTAGAAGTGGAAGACTTCATGCAGCCCAGTCTCTTTGACGAGGTTGCAGTCATTACAGGAAATGATGGGAAGCAAGACCTGTTGAGCCTGATCAAGCCGTACAAAGGGCCTCTCACCAACTGGTACGCCGAGGAGGAGCGCGCTGCTGATAAACCCCCTCCCGAGTCAAACCTAGAATCAAAATTTGTAACCAAGTCCTATATTGAGTCTGAGTCTGACCCCGAGTCTGAAACCGAGTCAGAGTCCAGTTCCAGTTCTGAGTCGTCTGTGTCGGATTTAGAAAATCCAGACTTCAAATTTGATGTGATGTTTGAGGACGATTCCGTCCTAATCAATAAGAGCTTGCAAATTATTGGCTACCCCGCGTATCTATCTTTCCAAGCATTTCCAAGCAAAAATAATGAAAATCAAATAAATGAAATAAAAAATGAAAAAGAAAAAATAATAATTGGCAAAGAAGAAAATGAACATACATACATTGCATCTGACTGTGTGAACAGAGAACAGGTCATTGAATGCTTGAAGGAGTTTGCCGATTGCTTCATGTGGAAGGCAAGTGACATCACGGGAATTGACCCGGCAATAGCGGTGCACAAGATTCCAGTATACCCTGAGGCTATGCCGGTAAAACAGAAGCTAAGAAGGCTGAAAACAGAATGGTCCTTGAAAATCAAGGAGGAAGTAGCCAAGCATGTAACATCCCTTCCCGGTCCACCCGTTAACCCGAATGAACCGAGCCGAGACGCTACAATCTGGTTGAACTTATATCCTGTCATGCTGATATCATCTTGTATGCTAAATATGAATATAAAACACTCCTAATTAAACTTCAAACTTTCAATATCTCCAACTAATCATCATAACACAACAACACTTTATGTATATAGTCATAACTGTATAAATCCTATAGCATTTAATATCCAGCAATTAATTGCATTCATGATCTATATCAAGTCTTCATGACCTAATCATACCAACTATAGTAAAATATTTCAGTCATTTCATAAGTATTATTCTTATCTCCAACTACTTACACCAAAATAATTACCTGCTTCACTTAAATTTACAATCACATAGGCTCTAACAAATGGAATAATTATACATGCCATAAATCTTAATACATGCCAAAATTCTTAATTATACAACTCTCAATCTACTATGACCAAATCAGTCACTTCTGCTTTGAACGTACTCCTCAAGTCTTCAAGTACCAACCATGATCTTCAACCTACGCGTGATAAAAATCGACACGCTGAGTATAAAACTCAGTGGTGCTCATAATTCACATACTTAACAAAGTGTGATGGTAACTAACTTAAAATATAAATTTCATAAAGCATTGATACTCATAGAATCAGTAAATTTCAACATAAATGTCTCTTTATAGCAACGAATAAACTTCTAATTCATAAACATCAATAATTTAGTTCTAATTATCTCCTAACTCCTTTACATGAACTTTAACTCACACCTTATGATACTATCATGATCTTACCTGCTGTTCATTGTGTTGTATGCATGAAATCAATAAACATGTATATGTTCATTGTCTTACTTGCTATTCATTATGCTGTATGACTTATACACTTTTAGTCACATCATATACGTTATGATTAATAACATCTCCAGACTGTATGGCTCCTTAAGAATTAAATACATAAACTTGTAAGCATATATAACATGATACTTTCATAATCTTACCTGATGTTCTTTATGTTGTATGAACTCTGCAACTTGATTAAACTCAGTGAATATCACAATGAATGAAGAAACATATAAGCACATACATATGTAGAAATAAACATTTACTCACATATGGAATGTAAGCACACATATCATGATACTTTCATTTTCCCTTAATGATCTTTCTTGCTGTTTAGTATACTGTATGATTATGCAATTTATAGTCGACATAACTGTATAGCTCCATAAGGTTATAGTGAAACCGAAGTGATAAGAAAAACTGTATGAAACTGGATGAAACTGTATGCTTGGCTGCTATGGCCTGTATAATCATATCCACTCAACGGCCTATAGCCGGAGTACCAAACTGTATGGGGCGCAGATCTGCTATTCTATGTCGCGACATAGCCTTATCTACATGGTTTCTACCTAACCTCAATGGAGCATATTAATGGAATGACAATAGATAAAACAAAAGCAAAGTAACTGTGTCATAACTTGCATGCTTGTGTCATGTTATTTTCACACCATTTGCATGTTTACATTTTGTGTTTATACATGTGTTCATGTTGTCTTTTTGTTTTAAAATGGTTGAAGACATACAAGTTGAGAAAGGAATGCAATTACATAGAATTCGTAACTTCATACACCATTTCACATCATTTCACAATTGCATAGAATACAATTACAAGTTGTGTTTACCTCATTTCACATCATTTGCATGCTTGCATGTTGTTTTGATACATGATTTAATGTTGTATTTTGGTGTTAAAATGATTGGAGGCATATAAGTGAAGCAAAGGAATACAATTGCATTGAAAAAGAAGTCCAAAAGTGCATGAAAACACAAGTCGCGAGCGCGTACTTGAAAGTCGCGAGCGCGTAAAGCACCAAATGAGAGACAGTGAGTTATCGGGCACAAGTCGCGAGCGCGTACTTGAAAGTCGCGAGCGCGTAGAGTGCAAAATGAGAGACAGTGAGTTCCCAGGCCAAATTCGCGAGCGCGCGAGGAAGGTCGCGAGCGCTTACAGGCCAGGGGCTAAGTCGCGAGCGCATAGTGCAAAATCACGAGCGCGTAAAGCACCAAATGAGAGTCAGAGAGTTTCAGGTGAAAGTTGCGAGCGCGCAAATGAAAGTCGCGGTCGCGAGCTCTTCATGCAATTCGCGCACGCGCGTTTTTCAGCCTGCACAGTCTGTACTCTTTTGACCATATCTCTCAATATATAACTCCGATTTGGGTGATTCAAAAACCCATGTAAAGCTAACACATAGAGGAACAAATAACTCTTCTATGACACTTCCTAATTCCATCATTAAATGGGGTAAAAATCAAGGTGAAGTTACTGGTAACTTTTCCAGCAAAACTTGTTTCAGCATGAAATCAATATCTACTTCATTTATTCATTTCATCTCATGCTTTTTCACCATTTTCAGTCTTCTCACTCAACATTAAGCAACATATCATCTCATTTTCAACACATCACACAAATTATCATGTAAGGAAATGAATTAAACTAAAAGAGATAGCACACCTTCACTCCAAAAAGCTTAAGCTCTTCTTTTTTAGCTTCCTTTTTCTTCTACCTTTGAGCTCTCCTCTCTTATACATGAGAATTCTTATGAATCATCTAAAAATATCACCAAATGATTCAAGTATGAAATTCAAGAAGGTTTACTTACTTGGATAGAATAGAAGTTGAATTAATGCTTGAATCCCATTAAAATCTTCACTACCATTAAAAGTGATGGAGAAAGGAAAGCATGAGAGGAAAAGTAGAGGAAGAAGATGAAGATAAGGATGAAAAAATGAAATGAAATGGAACTTACGGGTACATCTCCAAAATATCATGGATTTTTCTGTGAAAATTACCAAATGGTACCTCAAGTGTCAAAATGGTACAACTTAATACCTCAACTTTATACTTTCGTGCAAGCAAGTCCTAATCCTTATACTTTGATCTTTTTGTTTCCTTCAAGTAAGTCCACTTCTTTTCCTTATTGCAATTTCATCCCATTCTAGCCCACTCTAGACTCTAATGGATCGAACCGGGTTTTGGATCAGCCCGACTCGACTCTAAGCAACGACTCGATTCAATAGAAAAATGGGATGTTATAAAGCAACTGGAGAATAAGTTCATAGAACCCATTGCCTACCCGACGTGGTTAGCAAATATTGTGCTGGTGCCGAAGAAAGATGGCAAAGTCAGAATGTGTGTGGATTACCGGGATTTGAATAAAACATGTCCGAAAGATGACTTCCCCCTACCGCATATTGACTTGTGGGTGGACCGAATGGCTGGACACGAGATAGTCTCCTTGACCGATCTTGCTGTCGGATACAATCAGATAATGATGCATTTGCCAGACAAAGAGAAAACGACATTCATCACGGAGTGGGGAACCTACTGCTACAGGGTTATGCCTTTTGGGCTCAAAAATGCCAGGGCAACCTATCAAAGAATGGCAACAACCATCTTCCATGATATGATTCACAAAGAAGTAGAAGTGTATGTGGACGATATGGTTGTTAAATCAAAAACAGCTAGAGAACATACAATAACACTTGAGAAGTTCTTCCTTAGACTTCGAAAGTACAATTTAAAGCTCAACCCGGCGAAATGTCTGTTTGGAGCTACATCGGAGTATTTCTGGGGCATATGGTCAGTCGGAAGGGCATAGAGCTAAAGCCATTTTGGAAATGCCAGCACTGAAGATGGAAAAGGAAGTTCGGGGTTTCCTGGGAAGGCTACAGTACATCAACCGGTTCATTAATCAATTGCCCGATACTTGTGGTCCGATCTTCAAATTACTCAGGAAAGGAGTAGCCATCAAATGGAATGAGGATTGTCAGAAAGCTTTCGACCAAGTCAAGCAATATCTGTTATCCCCGCCAGTTTTACAGCCACCAAGGCTAGGAAAGCCGTTGCTATTGTACCTATCAGTGACAGAAGAAGCAATGGGTGCAATGCTAGCTTAACAAGCAGAAGATACAAGGGTAGAAAATGCCATGTATTACCTCAGCAAAAGGATGCTAGACTACGAGCTAAAATACAATAAGATAGAGAAGTTATGTCTGGCTCTAGTTTGGGCTTGTACAAAGCTGCAGCACTACCTCTCGTCCTACACCACATACGTTATTTCTGAATCGAACCCCTTGAAATTCCTTATGGAGAGGCCGGTTCTTGATAGTAAGATGGCTAAGTGGGTGTCGGTGCTCGCAGCCTATGATTTAAAATTTGTACAACGGAAGGCAGTGAAAGGCGGAGCCTTGGCTGATCAATTAGCAAAATTACCGATCGAAGACCAAATGCCGGAGGTAGAATTTCCTGATGAAGACTTGTTGAACTTGGAAAGTGAAGTCTGGGAAATGTACTTCGATGGAGCTTCAAACTACCATGGAAATGGGGTTGGAGTCGTATTCAAAACTCCTTGTGGAGAATACGTCGCAATCGTAGTCAAATTAGATTTCGACTGCACCAACAATGAAGCCGAGTATGAAGTTTGCATAAAGGGGTTAGAAGCAGCCCTGGAAAAGGAAATAAAGGTCCTCAAGGTTTTCGGGGATTCCAATTTAATAGTCTCCCAAACTTTGAGAAAATAGAAAATTAAGGAAGAGCGTTTGGTTCGTTACCTACAACGCTTGGACGAATTGGCTCAGCAATTTGAGGATTTATCCTTCCATTACTTGCTGCGAGCCAAAAATCAGTTTGCTGATGCTCTGGCTACTTTGGCCTCCATGGTTAATATAGGGGGAGACCAAGTCATTCGACCTCTGACAGTTCAGCTACAGAAACAGCCAGCACATATCATGAATTTGGTGGATGACAAGCCCTGGTATTGGGATATACAGAATTATCTTCAAAATGAGGCCTACCCGGAGGGGTCCTCGAAGACTGATCAACGGACATTGAGACAGTTAGCATCCGGATATTTCCTTACTGAGGGAGTTCTGTATAAAAGAAGTTGGAATGGCCTGCACCTAAGGTGCGTTGATGAGGGAGAAGCTCAAATCATCATGGATTCCTTACATAATGGGGAGTCCGGCCCACACATGCACAGGATAGCCTTGGCTCGGAAAATCGTGAACCTGGGTTATTACTGGTCAACCATGAATGCAGATTGCGTGAGGCACGCGCAGAAGTGCCATGAGTGTCAAATTTTTGCTAAGCTGCAAAGACAGCCTCCGGTCAATTTGAATCCTATTGCTTCACCATGGCCTTTTGCAACTTGGGGAATAGATGTGATCGGAAAGATCCACCCAAAGGCTTCCAATGGTCATCAATTCATCCTGGTTGCTGTGGATTATTTCACTAAGTGGATTGAGGCAGCCTCTTATTCGATTTTGAATGCCAAGAAGGCGGCACAGTTCGTTCGTACTAACATCCTTTGTCGGTACGGAACGCCATTTGAGATCATTACTGATAACGGGTCCCACTTTCAAAGTGAATTTTCTGACCTACTGAAGCAAAAGAAGATTCAGCATCACAAGTCTTCACCCTATCGGCCACAAACAAATGGGGCTGTAGAAGCTGCAAATAAGGCTATAAAAGTCATTTTGCAGAAGACAGTTAGAAAGCACAAAGCTTGGCATGAACAATTACCAAATGCCTTATGGGGATACAGGACTTCAATCAGAACACCTACCAGAGCAACTCCGTATTCCTTAGTGTATGGTATGGAAGCAGTGTTGCCTATTGAGCTGGAAGTTCAGTCGGCGAGGATTATCCACGAAAGCCAGATCAGCGAAGTAGATTGGGCTAAGAATTATCATTTGCAACTCTTGGGTATGGATGAAAAACGATTGCAAGCGATCCACCGAACGCAGGTTTACCAGAGGAGAATGACACGGCATTTTAATAAGAAGGTCAAAGACCGAAAACTGGAAGAAGTTGTTTGGTCTTGAAAGAAATTAGACAACCAGTCATAGACCCACGTGGGAAGTTCCGCCCTCATTGGGCTGGGCCCTACATTCTAAAGAGGATACTGTCCGGCGGAGCCATCATTTTGACTGATTTAGATGGTTTGGAGTTCACAAATCCATGTAATTTAGATCAACTAAAAAGATATTATGTGTAATTACAGTCATTGCATGGTGTAAAAAAGAGCTACATTAGACCTGATTCTCCTCGGAAAAAAGAAATTGTGTATCGGAGATATGTAGGGAGCCCTCTTTGGGCGCGGTCTAAACATTAATGAGAAAATTATTTCATAATTCATTCTTCTTTGCCAAAAAAAAAAAAAAAAAGAGAAAAACCCGCTAAGTCGAAAACCCGAAAAGGGCGGCTTAGGCAAAAGTCGGGGCCCGCTAAGCTGAAAACCCGAAAGGGCGGCTTAGGCAAAAATTAGAGCTTGAATAAATAAAGTTGGAAAATGCTTGGAAAGTTTAAAAGTCAAATGAAATTCCCAATTAAAGCCATAAAGTCAAACAGTCCGAAGTCAAGCAGAAAGCAAAAGAATCCAAGAAAAATAAATAAATAATGAAGTCTAAGTCCAAGTCCAAAAAAAAAAAAACAAAACATCCAAAGTCAAAGTCCCAAATAAAAAGTCAAAAAAGTCAAAATAAGGGAAAAACAACAAAAGTCCAAAAGCCTATAAGAGTCTAGGTGTCCTGTCGCCTCCGTGGGGCAACATCCTCCGAGTCATCCCTAGCTGCTGAACTCTCTCCAACCTCACCTGTCCGGGGAGCCAACACAATCTCCTCATCAGTCCCAATCTCATTATCAGCGTCAGCCTGAGCCCAACCTTCAAGTACACTCAGCAGTGCGTTCCTCCTTGGCCTTTCAACCGGCCAGACAACGACAATGAACCAGGTCCAATACTCAAGAGAAGTCTGAACACCGGCAGGATTAGGTAAAGGCCTAACCATGTGATGGTCTCTAACCCAAGCCCTAAGGACGGCTCGGGTAACACCTGGAGTGATGGCTGAATCAGCTGAAATGTCATCCATAATCGGAACAGTCTGGTCTATCCCCATCTGCCTCAAAACACGCGAAGCGCAGTACCAAGTACAGTGTGTAAGGCCTAGCAGGTAAACCCGAGTATGGCGGAAGCTAACCTGGATGAAGCGGGTGATGTCATACTAAGAAATGTCCCACAGTACCTCATTTGGACCCAACTCAATCAGCCATGAGGTCCATGCATCAATAGACGGATGAGTAATCAGGATCCTCCGCATACGATACTGAGAGGGGTTGTAAGGCAAGAGAGTAGGAGCAGCAACCACTTGGAGGTGGTCCTCTAACCAAACCTGAGTAATGGATCCTTTCTATTACAAAGGAACGAGCCAAAAGAAAGAAGAAAAAAGGAAGAGGAAAAGGGGAAATACCTGGAGAATAATCGGAGAGACTGTCCAGTCATCGAAGCCTAAAGTAGCTCTATCAAGGCTCCTGATGGTCTCTGCTAGCACAATGCCACCGATGCAACCCATATCCTCCATCTGTCGAACCATGGGGCAGAGTCGCAAATCCCCAAAGCCTGGATCCTTGTTGAACAAGAAACCAGCTAATAAGCAGAAAACCAAGGCCCGCATTCTTAGCCTCATCCGGTCTGGGTCGTCTGAATGAACCTCTGAAAATTCGTCAATCAGGGGCAGCAGAATTGCTTTCTGGTCACCAACAATCATGGCCCTAGCTTGTGGCCGGCTGAACTGAAACAGGCTTTCAAACGACCGAACATACCCAATTTTGGCCTCATGCTTGACTGAAAGGGCATTGGGATCGCACCCTATAATGGCGCAGAATTCCTCAAAAAGAGGGCACATCTCCTCCATCATGGCCCCGAACCGGAAAACGTGGGCCTCCGGGTCCCAAAGTCTGATACAGGCCCGTAAAAAATCCCAGTCAATTACCACTCCCCTAAGGGTAACAATAGGAGAAAGACCGTACCTCCCTAAGTTGATCTTTTCGACTTTGGAGAGACTCTTAGTCCAGCTGTGCATGTTGTGGTTATAAAAAGGGTTCATTTTTGGAAGAAATAGAAGAAGGAAAAGAGAGAAAAGAGAAGAAACTGGCTGAAAATTGTTTTTTTTAGCACGAATATCGAGAAAGAATGAGGAGTCTGAAAAAAAAAAAAACCGTTTTCTTTCAAAGTGGATAATCATGCATACATGTAAAAAATTTTCAGTACTAACCAAGTGCAGGTACAGCAAAAATTCAGTACAGAAATACAAGCAAAAAAAGAAAAACAGGGAAAATCTAGCAACCATGGCATCAGCGACGGGGCCTCCTCCTCCTCTAGCCACAAAGGCCCAAAAATTCTCAATTTGGCCCCAAAGGCCTAAAAATACCCATTTTGGCCCCTAAGGCCCAAAAAATTCTCAATTTAGCTCCAAAGGCCCAAAAATACCCAATTTGGCCACAAAGGCCCAGAAGTTCACATTTTGGCCCCAAAGGCCCAAAAGTTCACATTTTGGCCCCTAAGGCCCAAAAGTTCACATTTGGCCCCTAAGGCCCAAAAGTTCACATTTGGCCACATAGGCCCGGAAGTTCACATTTTGGCCCCTAAGGCCCAAAATTCCCAGTTTGGCCACATAGGCCCAAAAAGTTCACAGTTTGGCCCCTAAGGCCTAAAAAAAATCGAAAAAAAAAATCAAGGAAATAGCCAAAAGGCGGGACGTCTGGACGCGTCCGATTTTTCACCTTCAAAATTTATTTTCAGACAACCACCGACTCCCATAAATCATTTTTATGGTTGCCGGTGGGGGCAACTGTGAATACTCAAATTTTGAGGCTCAAAAAGCCTATTTTCCTGGACTGTAAACAGTCCGGCCGGACCAAGGTCGTTCGGAAAAGTTCACCGCAAGTATGCCAATATGGTACTTGGAACGTCCAGAAAATTACGAGGATCGCAGAACTGGTCCCGAAATATTTTTTGGAGGTATGGAACTCCCGAAAAAGGCTTTTGAACGAGAGACCCACAAGCCCGCCGGCCACATCGACGTCTGCCGCCGTCCACGGCGGCGCTGGCCGCCGGCCGCCGGACACAGCGGCAGCGGCCGCCGGCCGCCGGACACAGCGGCCGCCCTCCAGTCCGAATTTTCCTATAAATACAGCCCCGGCACTCCATTTTTAGGCACTCAGTCTGTGTTGACGGATGCTCCTTCTCCCCTACGGTCCTTGCGATTCTTTTACTGCTTTTCTGCATTTAGTATAGGCTTTTATTACTCTGCTGTTGTGATATTTGGCCACTTAAATTAAATTAAATTAATTAATATTCCCCAAACGAGGAGCTTAATCCGGAGTTTTCAAGCTGAAGCTAAGAAGCGGCCGCCGATTAACTCAGTAAATAAACGAAACTCTGCTCATTTAATTTTAGCATTTCATGCATATTCTTCTTCTACTCCAATTCTGAATTAATCTGTTGCATCAATGCATTCACGTCATCAATTTGGCAAATAAAACTGCCTTAATTAAATATGATTAAGCTTAAATGCCCGGTTAATTAATAATCGTGGTATTAAAGTCTAAATCCGACAATATTGGCTAAAGTATCTGGTCAATTAATGACTATGGTATAATCGCCTTTATTTCGAACAGTCCGGCTTAAGTCCAATTAATCAATAATTGTGGCTAAATAGCCTTAATTAAACACGTTTTTTTTGGCAATAAATTGTCTATATTGCAATTCAATTGATCACTTTTGGCAAACAAATTGCCTATAAGTGAGATTAACTATATTTAGCGACAAATCGCTTAAATCGAAGCTTTGGCAAAATGCCTTGAATTAATCAATCTTTTGGCTAAAAGCCTTAAATCACTCATTTTGGCGACAATCGCCCAATCAGCACTTTTGGCAAACAAATTGCTTAAATCAACTCATTTTGGCTAAAAGCCTTCAAATAATCAATTTTGGCGACAATCGCCTAAATCACATCAACTTTTGGCAACAAATTGCCCAAATCAATTTTTTTGGCTAAAAGCCTTAAATAAACACTTTTGGCAACAAACGCCTAATCAAATCAATCAATTCTTGTCCAAATGCCTAAACAAAATGCACGAAGCATACACACACTCATGCATTAAGCATACCCATTCAAAGCCCTTTTAAGAAGGCCTATCGAACTACGTCGACTTTGATCTTCCATTCAAACGGAAGTACGTAGGCACGTTCGGGATTTAACCCCAAGCGGCAAGTCGAAATCACTTAAACATTTCATTGGTCCAATTACATCATTTACATTGCAAAGCATACATTCATTGGTTAGTTCATCAGCATGACATAGTCTCGGGATCCACCTCGGGTTCGAAGATTGTGCCTTAAACATTGGGATAATTAATCTAGTAATTAGGTTAATTAAAATTGGAGTCAACTTAGGGTTTTTTCCTAGTTTACCCTAAAATAATTAAACAAGGTGGCGACTCACATATTCACGTGCATTTCTGCCCTTAGTCATATGCATTATATGCCTAGTATTCGGGGGAGGGGTTCACAATTTCTTATATAGATAGCAATATATTCTTTAATCATTTTCACCAAGTTTTTAATTTTTTTTATTATTTTTTTTTAATTTTTCAAATATAAAATTAAAATCTTCAAAAATATTTTTTCCTCTCTAAATTTAATAAGAGTATCATGGTTAATCCCAACATTTCTCTTTCCTATTCGTACTTTTATATATATCACTATTATTATAAATTAAAATTCCTAATTTAATACATATAGAAACTCTTTAATTTATATCTATATATCTGTATATACATATAATCCTTTTGCCAAAAAAAAAAAAAAAATTCAAAAAGCTCATGTGGTATTCTGTTCTTTAAGCTTTCCCTTTTTTCTTTTTTTATAAATTTTTTAATTTTTAAGTATTTTTCCTTTTTTTCAAATTTTATTATCATTGATAATCCTTCTAAATGTTTTCAAATAATAATTAATTAATATATATTTAATAATTATGATAATGTGTGAAACTTAAATGCATACTTAAATTAAATTTGACCAAAAATGCATTATTTTTCCCCTGAACTTTTTTCAAATTATCATCTGTGCCCCTTAACTTTGCGAGGGATCGCTTGCATATCTTAACTCATTCTTTTTTTTTTTTTTTATCTATTATACCCTTATTGGTCCAATCAGTAAGGTACGTTAATACACTTCAAAAGTCACGCGTAAAGGTTGTCATTCTCATACAGTTGGCATTTTTAATTATTAATTCATTTACTTTTTCTCTCCTCCATCTCTCCTTTCTCTATGTCTTTTTTTTCTTGCAATTCTTGAAGCTATAAATCTGTGGAGAAGAAAAGGTTCTTGCTTTCTCAATTTGAATTTTTTTCTCTTTTTCTCTTTCCCTTTCTCACTCACTCTCTCTCTCTCTCTCTCTCTCTCTCTCTCTCTCTCTCTCTCTCTCTCTCTCTCTCTCTCTCTCTCTCTCTCTCTCTCTATCTCTCTATAGAATTGTTTTTCATTTTTTTTTATCTTTCTATTTATCTCTCCATGATTATTTGATGATGGATTTTTGGGTTTAATCTGATTTGTATATCTCTTCCCTTATCAATTTCATTTTTTAGTTTTAATATTTTGGTTCAATCTAAAACCTTCAATTTTTTGGTTTAATTTTTTATCTTTCAATCTAATTTCTATATCTCTCTTTCTCAATTTTCATTTTTTTTAATTGTAATCTCCATTTCCTTCTCAAAATGTAAAAATCCTAAATAATTTATAAATCACAGCAAGCAGAAAAAAGGAGAAATAGATATACGAAGAAGGAAAGAGAAGGCGATGAAACGACAAGAATTGATAAGTGGAAAAATGGAAAAGAAGATTTAAAGAAGAAAGGAAAAGGGGGTGAAAATGATACATCTTTTCAATCTTTCAACATATATCTCTTTAATTGTCTTTCTTCTTCTTCTTTTCAATTTTCTCTTCTTCTCCTCCTTAATTTCTTTACCATAAAGTTTCTGAAAATTTGATTTTGGATCCTTAAAATCCCTAAAATCAATTTTTCGCAGCTTAGCACCTCCACCATTGTTGCACAGGTCGAAACTGGAAAGGGAGAGACTGGCGAAGACGCGTGTAACGGCCCAGCCCATGTGTGATATTGTCCGCTCTGGGCCCTACGGCCCGTACGGTTTTGTTCTTGGGGGAAATGAGAAACTTCCCAGGAGGTCACCCATCCTAGGATTTCCGTTAAGCGAGCACGCTTAACCCTGAAGTTCTGTCAACTCTCCAGCCATTTCACCACCAAAAGGCATCACACATGTTTTAAACCGCCCACCTTAAGTACATCACTTTCCTCTCGCACTTAACCGATGTGGGATTCGCCTAAGGTGAGTGCACTGTCACTACAGCCACCGCTCACAGCCACCGCTCACCCTCCCTTAGGGACTCAGCGTCCTCGCTGAGGTTTGCCCCACCACCGGTCAGAGGAGCGAGGCTTCAGCTCTGATACCAATTGTAACGGCCCAGCCCATGTGTGATATTGTCCGCTCTGGGCCCTACGGCCCGCACGGTTTTGTTCTTGGGGGAAATGAGAAACTTCCTAAGAGGTCACCCATCCTAGGATTTCCGTTAAGCGAGTACGCTTAACCCTAGAGTTCTTTCAACTCTCCAGCCATTTCACCACCAAAAGGCATCACACATGTTTTAAACCGCCCACCTTAAGTACATCACTTCCCTCTCGCACTTAACCGATGTGGGATTCGCCTAAGGTGAGTGCACTGTCACTACAGCCACCGCTCACAGCCACCGCTCACCCCCCCTTAGGGACTCAGCGTCCTCGCTGAGGTTTGCCCCACCACCGGTCAAAGGAGCGAGGCTTCAGCTCTGATACCAATTGTAATGGCCCAGCCCATGTGTGATATTATCCGCTCTGGGCCCTACGGCCCGCACGGTTTTATTCTTGGGGGAAATGGGAAACTTCCCAGGAGGTCACCCATCCTAGGATTTCCGTTAAGCGAGCACGCTTAACCCTGGAGTTCTTCCAACTCTCCATCCATTTCACCACCAAAAGGCCTCACACATATTTTAAACCGCCCACCTTAAGTACATCACTTCCCTCTCGCACTTAACCGATGTGGGATTCGCCTAAGGTGAGTGCACTGTGAGTGCACTGTCACTACAGCCACCGCTCACAGCCACCGACCACTATAATGGCAAGATTATGTTCTGAGTTATTCATGAGAGTTGTTGCCCTGTGTCTTGAGACTTCTCGGGTTTTGGATTGGTTTAATTTGAGTGTTTGGTTAAGTAGGAATTTAATAAACATTGGACTTAGTTCTGCTGAATCGGGTCTAGACTGTTGGTCTGTGTTCCTAGCTTCTGTTTACCATCTTACACATTGATCTGGGCTGTGGTCCCTTCACAACATTTGTAGAATTTTGTCTTAGCTTTCTAATGAATCTAATTGCATTCAATTTGGAGACCTATAACTCAAGTTATATCTTAAAAACACAGCATAGGTCAAGGTTATTTTAATGCTGGAAATTTCCTATGCCTTGAATCATAGGTTTATTTGGATAAATAGATGTATGAATCATGTGTGATGATGTTCTCTGGATTATTTGTATGTTTGAGGATTTATTTGACAAAAATAAGATATAAATTTGAAAAGTGTTATTGTGGATATGTTTAAATGGATATAAATGGGAAAAATTGTTGGAAATTTTGGGATAAAGTGTGGAATTAGTTTAGATAATGCATGTTGAGGATAGAAATTGATACCTTGGTGCATAAGAGTTATGTTAGTATGCTTGTTTGGAGAAGAAAATTCCTCCCCTTGGTTTTCATTAAGAGGCCAAACCACTTTAGGGTGGTAAGGCTTACTTAATTATTTTTTTTGTATGGTATGCTATCTACATATATATGACATAAGTATGATTATTTTGATAACTTTCATATGTTTAGAGTTTTAAAAAAAAATGGGTATTTAAGGTGTATGTGCTTTGAATTTTGAATAAGGAAAGTATGATTTTATATGATAAGAAGTTTCTTATGATAAATTTCATAATGACATTAAGAAAGTTTTAAAAGAAAAGGAATTTATGAGAAATTTTCCTATATTAAGCATATATATTTGAAATATTTCCTTTGAAGAATGTGGTGATTTTTGTAAGTTGTAAGTTGAGAAATTTTGAAATGATGGGTATTAAGTAATGAAGTGTTTTTGATTAAGAATTTTGAGTAAATAATAAAGTCCTTTGTAAAAGAATGATTTTGATTTGGGCTCTACTATGCATGATTGAAATGTGGTATGATGAGATTGATTTTGTTATGCAAAGCTATGATCATATGCTAGGGTTATCAGTCCTTATAAATAGGCGGACGTGCTTATTTGTGTGATGGGGGTGGTGCTTTCATAGGCCACGATTGTGTGATGGGGGTGGCGCTTTCATAGGCCACAATTGTGTGATGGGGGTAGTGCTAACATAGGCCACGATTGTGTGATGGGGGTGGTACTAATATAGGCCACGATCAAATCTGCTTATGTTCATTCTGTATTAATACGAGCCCTAACTAAAGACTGAATATATTTGTATTTATAATCGTCTTATTGCTTTCAAAGTATTTGAATTAAACGAATGAGATCATATTATTTTAGTAAACCTTACTTTGGAAATTAATGATTATGCTATCAAATGAATTTTCAAATCATGATATTTCGGTACATGGTTTTAAAAATAAATAGTATATGTATTGGTATAATAAATGTGCAAGTAATGAATTTATGAGTTGAAAGAATTAAATTCCTTATGTTATTAATTAATAGTTTATTTGATATTTCTTTTGCTATAAATGTAAATGTACGTTGAAATTTAATGATTTTATGTAATTTGTGTTTTAAGTAAGTTGTTATTGCAACTTTAGTAAGTATGTGAATTATGAGCACCACTGAGTTTTATACTCAGCGAATTGATTTTTATCACGCGCAGGTTAAAGACTGTGGTTGCTGCTTGAAGACTAGAAGAGTAGCATGAGAGCAAAAGTGACTATTGTGGTAGTAGTAGATTGAGTTTTTTGTAATTAAGAATTATGACATGTATAAGTATTATATTTTCGGAGATTATGTTATTTGAATAACTTAAGCATGTAAGTAGCAATTATGTTGGTGTATATATATTCGGAGATAAGCATAAAATTCATTAAATGATTGAATATAAAATATTTCAAGAGAGTTGATATGATTCGTTTATTAAGACTTGATATATATACTGAATGCAATTAATTGATGAATATTAAAATGCTATTGAGGATTTATATAGTTATGAAAATATAGAAGTGTTGTTGTGTTATGATGATTATTTGGAGATGTTGGGAGTTTGGAGTTTACTTGGGAGTGTATTGTATTCACATGTTTGGCGAGCTCAGTTTTTAAAGGGAAATTCTTACAGTAGTTCTGTAGGATTTTTTCCAATCTATTTTTCAAAAAAAAAAAAAAAGAGATGAAAACGAAAGGAAATGATTATCCATAAAAAAAAAAAAAATATTACTCGCTAAACTTGTGAATACTCAATTACTTCTACTTCAGAATCTAATTTTATGATTTTTATGTTAAGTTAAGACGGTGTCTCTGGCACCGAATGTGGCATCCGTCGTCGGGTCTCACGGGACTGGGCGGAGGGTATTACAAGGCGACAACGGTAGGTTTAGGTTGATAAAAAAAGTAGATAGGGAGGAGGCGAAAGTGGAGAGAGAGGAGTTGGTGCTGGCCGGACACAAGGAAATGATCGGAAAAAAAAAATAAAAATGGAGGGGAGGGCTATGCACAATCGGGGAGAAGGGAGAAGATAGATTTATGTTGGGGCTAGTTTGGGTTGATTAAAGTTTGGTTTGACCCAAATCATGGGTTTTTACTTGGTTTTTCAATTGGTTTGGGGATTTCTAATATGTTTAAATTGGTTTAGCACATATAAATGCCACGTGGAGTAAAGTATGCAATTGTTTTTTTTTAAAAAAAAAAAAACCATGTAAAAGCAATTATATTTCACACTCAATTCTGTGACTGAATGGGTGTGTAAAAGATACAAAAAAAATTAAATTCAGGTGCATATTAGGTTCTTTGCAAAGTTGAAGTTGACAAATAGTTAAAATGAAAAAGTTCAGTGGAGATTTTATGCATTTGGCCAATTAAATTTTGAAATCTAATCATTATCCATTTATATCGATCGTTATACAGAATTCTTAAATATTTTAGCTATTGCATTTTATACATTGTGAGTTTCAATAACAGAGAAGAATTTAGATAAATAAGGCTCAATTACAGTTGCAAATGCAGAAGAAAACAAAATAGGCATAGTAAGTAACAGAGTTTCAATTTGATTGCTAATTATTCTTTGCTTATTTATGTCTTTTTTATTTTTTAACTGTTAATATTGGTGTTAAGTTTTAGTATTATAGGTTTTTGTTCATCTTCTTTCTTATTCTCTCCTTTCCGTCTCTTTAGAAGTAATATTAACTATCTTTTATCTTCTGATCTTTGTTTATATTATATATCTATTTAATATATAATATATATTATATATCTATTTGATAGACTGTGATCAATTAAATTCAATATATATATAAATTTATCCTTTTTATTTGAATGTATTATTTTTTTTAATTTTACTTTTTTATCTATATTATTTCGATAAATTTAACTATATTATTTTATCTATATACACATCTTCTTTGAGTTATGAAGAATTACGTGGATAGATGCAATATCTGATTGTATCTCTCTATATTCTACATCTATTATATATCTATGTATATTTCTATTTTTTTTTAAAGAATCTATATTTCTATATATTGAGTCAAAAGCATACAAAAAAGTATTCCATATATAAATTACTTCATTATAAAAGTTTAGTATTCTATTTATTTATTCAATTTATTTTTTGAAAAAAATAAATAGACGTAGAATTTGAACTTCACGATTGGATAATAAGAGTTATGATTTACAAGATTTAAAAATAATTGAATTTAAAAAGTAAGAATTATTTTTTCTAAGAATAAGAATTAATTGATAAGTTTAAATGTGATTCTTATTGATAAGAAAATATTTGATCTCTTTCTAAAATTTGAAATTAATTTAATTAATTTATTTTATTTTATTTTTTTCAATTTTCGATTTCATTTTATCTTATTTTATTGCAAGGAAAAATGATTCATGGTACCATTTGAATAATTATAATGTGTATCAAATAAAGAAATCCGCGCAAGAGCGGAACTTCACCTAGTTAATATAATAAGAATATCTTAATGAATAATTATTAAAATATATATGTGAAATTCTAATACAATTTTTATTCACTAATATTATGAATTTCTAATATAATAGAAATTCTAAATAAAAATAATATTATGAATTCAATATATAAAAATAAATATATATTAAAACTAAAAATTTAAATTGAATATTTCTAAATAGGAATTGTAGGATCCAATATATACTTTATAATATTTAATAATAATAACATAAAAAATTTATACATATATATATATATATATATATATATTCTGTTCATTTATTATGTAATGTAGTTTTTTATTAATTTTTATATATACTCAAAAATATTAATTTTTATATTAATAAAAACTTAAGAATATAATAACAATGCTTGCGTAGTTGAAAAATTTTTCCTACGTATATTCATATTCACATGATTATATATATAATTGAAATTTATAATTATATATATACATATATATTTATAAAAATAAATAATAAAAATTATTCTATTAATTTATACATAGAGAAATTAAAGATTATACTTACCACAAGAAAAAGACATGATTGCAAACTCAATAATTTCAAATTAGCAAAAGTTTAATGTAATAATTCTTAGTAAAAGGCAACAAATTTTAATAGTAAAAAAAAAAAAGCAATTAAAACCAAACATATATACAATGGTATGATAGGACAAATTTCTAATTAGAATGAGAATAAATTTATAATATTAATATAATAAAAACAATAAATTGATATCATATTAGAATAGGATTAAAGTCAACTTCTAATTAGAATGAGATTAAATTTATAATATTCATATAATAATTAAGACAAAAATTAAAAAAAAAAAAAACATGTGGCGTGCCAGCCCATATCAAAAAACAAGAAGTTAAAAAAAAAACTATAATTATTGGATTAATAAATTTAATATTTTATATTATAATATATTTAAATGATAAGATATTAAATCATAGTTTTTTCTTTTTTTTTTTTACATGTATAAGAATTTCAAAAGTTTCCTAATTAGAATATAACTACTAGTTAATCCCAATGTTTCTTTTTCTTATTCCTACTTTTATATATATCACTATTATTATAAATTAAAATTTCTAATTTAAATACAAATAGAAACTTTTTAATTGATATAATAAGAATATGTTAGTGAATAATTATTAAAATATATATTTGAACTTCTAATACAATTTTATTCACTATTATTATGAATTTTTAATACAATGGGAATTACTAAATAAAAATTATATTATGAATTCAATATATAAAAATAAATATATATTAAAATTAAAAATTGAATTTGAATATTTCTAAATAGGAATCATATTAGAATCCAATATATACTTTATAATATTCAATAATAGTAATATATATAATATTATATATAAAATATGTAATATATATATTTTTTCAATTCAATTTTTATATAATGTAATTTTTTATTAATTTTTTTATATTAATGAAAATCTAATGATATAATAATAATGTTACGAGATTGAAAGAATTTTCCTACGTATATTCATATTCACATGATTATATATACAATTGAAATTTATAATTATATATATATATATATATAATAAAAAAAATATTTTGTTAATTTGTAAACAGAGAAAGTTAAGATTATACTTATCACAAGAAGAAGACATTATTACAAACTCAATTATTCTAAATTGCAAAAACTTGATGTAATAATTCTTGATAGTCAAAGACAATAAATTTTTAATAGTCAAAAGCAATTAAAATTAAACATATATATAGTGGTATGATAAGAGAAATTCCTAATTAGAATGGGATTAAAAATTTATAATATTAATATAATTGATAGGCATTATTTTATAGTATTTTTAATATTGTTTTTACTGAGATTTTTAATATTTTTAATTAGTTTTATTTATGTTTTTGTTCAAAGCTTCCTTAAATCATATTTCACTTGATCATGAGCAATTTTGTAGGATTTTTTTTATAGAAAATCAGCTAAAAATGCAGAAAAGACTGTACTCAAGCCGTGCCAGATAGCACGCCCGTGCTGAAGACCAGATTCGCTTTGGGCCGAGAATGTCAGTTTCAACCCATACCGCTTGCATGGACCCGCATGAGATACTTTTCTGATGTGTCAATCAAGTTTAAATCCTATTTAGATGCTAGGAGAGTCCTAATTGAAAAGAAATACAAAGCCTAACAGTTTCATATTTCCAAAAGATTTCTTACTTAATAAAGATTCACTTTCCTAAACGAACACGAAGATATTCCAGAAAGTCTATATAAATAGAAAGACTAGCCATAGTCAAGAAAAATCGATTCATTGTATATTCCATCTTTGGTTCTATAATCTTTTATTCTATTATTTTTCTCTCTTTAAGATTTCAAGTAATCAAGATTTGTGTCAAGATTCAAGGAAGCCGTTCATGTTATTTGACTAATTTTTATCTCTAAACTCTGAATCTTGTTTTTACTTTTCATTATTCACATTGATTATGGAATTATTATCAAGTTTAATTGAGTTTTATTTAATTACCTTGTCGAACTAAACTTTTATACTAGAGATTTGATGTAGCTTAATTTCTTTTTCCAATTTATAATATTAGATTTATTTTTCTTTGTTCAAAGTATAATTTATTATTGAACTTAATGCTTCCAGGCCTAGTTCTCTCCTGAATTGATTTATTTCATTAATCATTATCGGGAGAAGGGTTTTTGATATGAAAAAGGTAATAAATTACATGAGAATAATAACTTGATGCGGAAGCTATATGGTTTGACTCATGGGGGTTTTCATAAGTTAACAACCTTTGGTTATGAATTCATAAGCAAATCATAAAATTTAAGGATTTAATTCATGTTTGATTGCACTATTGAAAGATAAGTGATTAGACCAGGTTAAAATAGCTAACAATACATCGGGAGAGCTTGTTAGTGATTTTATGATTGTTTCCCCAACTTAAACAATTAAAATTGATTAACGAACTAATAAAATAAATTAGATAGAATTAAGTGAAGTCAAAGTCCCTAGTAGTTTTTAATCCTTGATTTCTTTTAATCAAAAATTGGTTGCTTGATTTTTTTTTGTTATCTTTTATTTGTTGAATTTAATTTCTTAAAATAATTTTCCTAAATTGCCATTTAAATAATAGTAGGTTAACATAAATTTGGTACTTGTTATACAATTCTCAAGGGAACGATACTCTACTCATTCTATATTACTTGTTGCGATTAGTACACTTGCGAAAATCATTGCCAATAATAAAAATAATAGATTGATAATATTAGAATAAGATTAAAGTCAAATTTCTAATTAGAATGAAATTAAATTTATAATATTAATATAATAAATAAGACTAAATTATGCTTCAATCAACTGATAAAATTAAAAGTCTATAGGAGCATTTTAAGAACCCAATATTCTCCATTCGTACTTTTATATAGATTATAGATTATAGATAAAAGTTGAAACAAAAAAAAGATTCAACGTTCTCAATTCCTTCGTTTTTTTATTTGTATTGTTTTCACTCTATTATTCAAGCTGGTCAAATACTTGCCATTCTTCTTCTCTTATTTCGCTCATTAAAGGAAACTTTTCCTCTTTAAAGTGCTTTTGAGTTTAAAAAATAACTAACTGAAGAATGAATACAAAATAAAAAGGAAGCAAAAGACATAAAAAGAATTTTAAATTGTTAGATCTGCCTCGATCCATGAGAAGCTATGTATGGAAGAAAAGTTCTTAATTCCAGACGATATTGTTCGATATTATGGATATCAATTTTGACTCATTCATTTCTAACCTCAATTTGCTATGATGACGAATAATTTCATTTATCATTTTATAGTTCTATGAATGTTTTATTGTAATAATTCTTTTATACGTGTTTGTTTGGAACATTCACTAAGGTTAATTTTATCTTTCTCTTCAAAAAATATTAATTTTAGCTAACTTCGTTTTCTTATTGAGAAATAGTAATTCTTTCTTTTCATTTCTTTAATTTATATATATATATATATAAAAGCAAAAAAATAGTTTAAAAATGTTGACTTGGCGCTCTGCTTTTTTAACGATCTATTTTTTCTTTTTTTAGAAACTTCTGAGTTTTTTCTTTTTTTCAGCAATCTTTTTTTTTTTTTTAAGAATTTTGACCGTTTTCTTTTTTTTTTTTGTTTGCATAAATAACTTTTTTTAATTAACATTCTACTATAAACGTTATCCATATTGATTTTACCTTATCTATATTAAATTATTTAAATTTAAATTGTAAAGCTTTATCTTTAAATTTGTTTCTCGTAATCTACTCATCTTTATCTCATTATCTCTATAAAAGTCCATTTTTTTTCTCACGTCTTTTATGGTCACAGGAGATTCCACGAGGCCACTAAGTTAAGCACTGCAACTAGGTACCATTAGAAATTACACTTTGAATTTGGAAGAGTTTTTAACTCTATGATTATGTTATTAAACAATGATTTTAGTTTTGAATTGTTTTCGTTGTCTTAAGCTTATAATTTTGTATTGTTAATTTATGGTGGTGTCATTTTAGTATTTTGTACGAAGAAATATGTTAGAGGTGTATTATATGGATGAATTTATTGATCTTATGATCAAAGATGAAAAGACTAGGATTTGCTGGATTTCGTGTTGATCATTTGCAGGATTTCTGCAAAGATAAGCTTGAGAAGGGTCTTAGTATCAATGCTGAGAGAAGGCAGCAAAATTGAACCATGTACTTATTCTTAATGTATTGGATGATCTTAGGTGCTAAAATAAAAAGTATAAAATTATTGTATATAAAAAATGATATATTTTTTATGATAATATTTTAATTTAATACGTTTTGGTGGTCTAAATTTTTGAAACATTTTATTTATATAAAACTAATTATACCAATTAATTTTCTAAATCTAAATTAAATGAATTAGTTTCAACTTTTATGTGAAGTCATAACACACTCTTAATTATGTGTTTTGATAAGAAATAAGTTCTAAGACCTATAACTAATTAAGGAGGTTTAATCATATCATTCAGTTTTCTAAGTTAAAAATTTCGGCCCTTGCTACTAAATACAATATTTTCAAATTTACATATAATTTTAATTCTACATCAAATTTTCTAGAAACATAAGGAGTATCTTTATAAGATCTATCCGTTATGGGTTTTATATGTAAAGAGTTTGTTTAACTTGATTGAAATTAAATGTCTAATAATTTAAAATTTAATTTTATTCTCTAAATTATTAGAAATCAATCACAACCTGCCAATAATTTTATTTTAAAAAATTAATATTTATTTAAAATAACTATATATATCTTAGTTTTTAAATTTTTTACTTTATCTTTTTTATTTTATGATTGTATTAATTAAAATATTTTATTAGTTAATGAGCAAGGTAGTATTTGCAGTGAATCCCTTGTTATGCAGTCATGCATATAGATTATCTATAACAACACAATACATTAAATTTCAAATTTTAATTTTAAAGATTTTTTAAATTTTAGATTATCTCATTTAAATTTTAAAGATTTTTCAAACATAAATAATTATTTAAATAAAAATTTATATACCCCAACTAAATTGCTTAAAATTTGAAATAATAATAATAATAATAATAATATTAAAATATTATGATATATATTTATACAATTGAAAACGTATATATATGGATGACATCTCTTTATCTTTTTATTTTATAATATTACATAAGCTTACATAAAGTGTGTATGTTAACTTTTTATTTTTTACATGAAATTTTTTTTCTTGATTTTTTTTTTTACAACTTTCTTAAATATAGAATTTTTTTACAAAAATTAATTGATAATTCATATTATGTAAAACTTCCGTACTATATGAATCTCAAAATCTTACAATATTTTAGAATAAATCAAAATCTTATAATATTTGAATCTAGATTTTGCTCTTAATTTATATTTTAGAATTTTTTAAATGGAAATCTTATGTTATTTATTCCATAATAATTATTTTTATTATTTCATTTATAAATTTTGAGATTGTAATTAAGTGAATTATAATTAAAGTTTCAGCAAAATTTTTTTATTTCACATATCTTTTATTATTCCTATAATTTTCTTTTTAAGAAAGTTGTCATTCACAAAATTTAATCTCTTAATTTAACATTTACAAATATTATATATATAATTTAAAAATTGAAGGGAAAAAAATAATCGAGTCATGACAGTTTTCATGACACTTGCTCTAACAAGTGTGTGTGTGTCTATATATATATATATATATATATATATATATATATATAAAGTAAAATTTTTGATGTTAAATAATTATTCTATTGTTAAATATATAATATTTGTCACAAATATTATATATACATGGTGTTAAATATAGAGCGTATAAATTTATATTTATATATAAATTTACTATCTCTGTTCTATATATAAACGTGACAAATATTTTGAAACAAACTATTTTCTTAAATGTGACAAATATTATGGAGCAGAGATAGTATTTGATTTGAAATAATGTTGATACAAAAATACATGATATAGTTGTTTGAAATTTGATGTAGTCATATTCAATTCCTGGAATTGAATTCCTAAAATTGAAAATCTACATTTTTTTCATTCCAAACATAAAAATATAGATTTCTAAATGAATTCCATAAAACTTTTTGAAATTCATTTATTTCAAACAGGAAGTAAGTAAAATTTTATAAATTCTACTTTGACCAATTGTACATTTTGGCTTATAAATTTCACCGCTGAATACTTCAATTTGCAAATTGTTAAATATTATAAATTTTAAATTTAGATCAATTAAATATTTATTAAATAACTGAAAAAAATGTGAAAATTATTATTCTAAAACGTATGAAAGAATTTCAAAATGTAAGCTAATGGAATCGACAGCTGATTAGAACTCCAATTAGTTGTCAATTGTTGATTAAAACGTGTACCAAACACCTAGAACTTAGTTATTGGGTATGAAATCAACCATCTAGGGTTGCACATGAGCCGTTGTTACCTGACCCAATCCGAGTGACCCAACCCAACACGACAGGTTTGAAGACATAATGGTTTGGGTCTCAACCCATAAATAATATATGTATGTGCAATTATAAATTATTTAGCTAATTTGATTTGATTTATAGTTTTGAATATAAATACTAAATTATTTACATATATAGTAGATATTGACTTTTAAATCATTGTTTTTTTTTCTTTAGTATAAACCTGTTAGCTATTGCCGCTATTGGAATCTATTGTAATTTATTGTTATTAAGTATTTTTAATTTTACTGGTTGTCTTTTTATTAAAAAATTTAATTTTTCATTGTTGATTATGATTATTATGATGATAATAATGATCATGTTAAAACATTTAATTTTAATATTATTATTGAAATATACTTGTAGTTTGTGAAAATTATTGTATTTAAATTTCTAAATATATTTAATTTTCTTAGTAATTTTCTTTTAACTAGTTGTATTTTATTTAAAAATAATTTTATTATTATCATTTATTTAACATGCGGTTTACATTAAATTTATACCCAATCCAACCCGTTTATACCCTGCGGATTCACGCATTTAATGGGTTGGGTTGAGTAAAAAAATTTTTGACACGCACGTATGGGTTAGGTACTTTAAATCAATAAATCCGACCCAATCCGACCACGTGCAGCCCTACAATTATCACCTGCATGAATTACCTGAACCAAACGCCCTCTAAGCCAGTAAGATTTTAGGTTGGTTTAGTGTTTAGAAAATTCAATTGTAATTCACTATTGACAGAAAGTATATGTTTTTTAAATTTATATATTGACTAATCGAATTCTTTTAGGTCCAAAAAATGGTCAAAATTATTTCAAAAAATCAAATTAAAAATTGAGCTGAATTGATTTAATTACGTAAGAGTCTTTTCTTCTTTGAAAAGATTCAATTAGTGATGCGTCCCACATCGCCCGCGGAGTACATCCTGGGCTAGTGTATAAGGCTGGGTTCAGTTCTTCCCCTACGAGCTAGCTTTTGGGGCGAAGTTAGGGGTCCAGATCCTTATCATTTGGTATCAGAGCTCTGGCTTCGTGGGGTCGGTGTCTCATGGGGTTCGTCAGAACGCCGACTGAGGCAGTCAGGTCTTATGGGGGTGGGGATGATGCGTCCCACATCGCCCGCGGAGTACATCCTGGGCTAGTGTATAAGGCTGGATTCAGTCTTTCCCCTACAAGCTAGCTTTTGGGGTGAAGTTAGGGGTCCAGATCCTTATCAATTAGACTAAATCGGACCAATTTTGAATGCTTATATAGTTGGAATATCATACACTTAACACTTTGCTATTTATATAATAAACTAGTTGTAATTCTGCGCTTTGCGCGTGAGTATTAATAAATTGTTTGAAACTTAATCGGAAGGGTTTTTGAGAAAAGAAATTAAAATAATAATAAATTATGAAAAAATTGGAATAGAAAGATCTTAGTGTCAATCTCTGAGATAACCTGCTACTTGTAGCTAAGGTAGATCAAGGCCAGGACCCAAGTTCAGTTGAACTAAACCATGTTGACTTTTGGGTGCAAGTACACAAGATCCCAACTGGGATGGTGTCTGAGAACTTTGGAAAGCAGATTGGGAACTTCATTGGCCAGTATGTATCCTATGACCAATCAAACAATACGGTTGCGTCTCGGAGGTACATAAGAATCAGGACTACGGTGGATGTTCGCCAGCCCCTCAAGAGGTGGAAGAAGTTCAGGAATAAAGATGGGACTATTTTTCAGGTTGAATTCATGTATGAGAAATTGACAACTCTATGCTTTATCTGTGGCCATCTTGGGCATTCCGAAATGGTGTGTGAGTCCCTTTTTTCTACACTGGAGGAGGAGATTGTGTGAGGCTGGGGGCCATGGCTGCGAGCTCCTATGCGACAGATGGGCTGGGCCTCCTATGACAATCGGTGGCTGCATGACCAGCATGGAAATCTTTTGGACCCGAGACCTACGGTTCAAACGAAGACTTCAGACATGACAGGAACACAAGATCATGGGAAAGTTGTATTGGTGGACCCGATTAGAACTAGATTGGATCCAACTGATCTTGAAGATTGTATTTCACACACTATGGGGGGAAACAAGCGGGCCAGACATGCAGATACTCTTCACGTGGTAAATTTAACAACTCAAACCCAAAACGGTATTGATTCCTTACCACCTTCTGCTTCAGCCATGCAAATTGATGCAAATGTACACAGCAGTGATAGCATCTTTACTTAGTACCTCAGTTAAAGCGGCGAGCCCTAGTACTCAAGGCCGCCGAGAGCCATGACGTTCCTATGTTGGAACTGCCGAGGGATGGGCAACCCTCGAGCAGTGAGTGTTCTAAAGGATCTTATTCGTGCCAATAAGCCCATGTTCTGCTTCCTTATGGAGACAAAAGTAGCTTCCTCTTATGTTAAAAACTTAAGTTTGCAGTGTGGTTTTTCCTCTTCTTTTTCAGTTGATTGTCTTGGTCGAAGTGGTGGTTTAGCTATCTTTTGGAATAATAATTTGAATGTTGATCTTTATTCTTACTCCCCAAATCACATTGATATGCAAATAACTTAGGGACCACATACTTGGCGAATGACATGTGTATATGGGTTCCTTGAACACCATAGGAAGCCAGACACTTGGACTCTCCTTAAAACTCTAGCTAGTCAGCACAACCTTCCTTGGCTTCTAATGGGTGACTTTAATAACCTACTTGCAGATGATGAGAAGATAGGGGGCCACCCTTATGAGCTACGTAATCATGAGGGATTTCGAGAAGTGCTGGAGGTGTGTCGGGTCTCCGATCTCGGTATGGTAGGGTATCCATTTACATGGCGGTCTGGTAGGGGACGTAACAAAATTGAGGAAAGATTGGACCAAATGGTGGCTTCAGATACATGGCCTCGCTTTTTCCCAAATGCTACGGTTCACAATTTAATTAGTGGCACATCGGACCATTCTCCATTATTGCTTTTATTGGGCACTGACCTAAGGACTAAAAGACATATTAGCTTTATGTTTGAAAATGCATGGATTGGGGAGCCTAACCTTGATGAGACTGTTACTCATAATTGGGCCCGTGGAGCCCACGGTGATGTAATGGGTAAACTGCAAGCATGCAGATCTGGGTTGCGAATTTGGGGACGTGACTTACATAGTAAGTTCCTTAAAGATATTAAATTGCTTAAAACCCGACTTAATGGCTTTCGAGTCCACCAGTGCAGTGACAATTCAGAGTATTTTTTACTACAAAAGCAGCTTGGTGATTTGCTTCTTAAAGAAGAGCAGTATTGGAAACAACGATAAAAAATATTCTGGCTTGCTCATGGGGATAAAAATACCAGGTACTTTCACTCCTCAGTTTCCTCACGTAAAAAATTAAACTATCTTCCAGGTATCTGGGACTCGAGAGGTGACTGGAAGGAAGAACTGAGGGATATGCATATTGTGTTCCTAGAATACTTCACTACACTATTTATGGCCACACCTATCCAGTCTAGTCCTGTTCTTGAGCATGTTAATTCTCGGGTCTCTGAAACTGATAATGATAATCTTATGGCCCCTTTCCTTGATGACGAGTTTCGATCGGTGGTATTTCAAATGCACCCGGACAAAAGTCCTGGCCCTGATGGGTTCAATCCGTGTTCTTTCAGAAATTTTGGTCAGTTGTGGGTTCAGATGTTACTACTAGCTGTAAACGGTGGATTGCACACGGCTCTTTTCCTAATCTGGTGAACGAGACAACCTTAGTGCTAATTCCAAAAATTGATAAACCTGAATTTGTGGAAGATCTGTGGCCAATTTCCCTATGTAATGTTTTATATAAGATTGTGGCAAAGGTCTTAGCTAATCGGATGAAGCATGTCCTACGGAAAATTGTCTCCCCATCCCAGTCCACTTTTGTACCTGCGAGACTGTGAATACTCAAATTTTGAGGCTCTAAAAGCCAGTTTTTCCGGCCGCGGCGATGGCGGCCGCCCTTAAAGGCGGCGGTAGCCGCTATCGCCGGCGGCGGCAGCCGCCGGAGACAGCGGCTGCAGTCGCCTGTGAACACCAAAATTTTGAGGCTCAAAGAGCCAGCTTTCCCGGACTGCAAGCAGTCGGGCCGGACCGAAGGCTATTTTGGAAGTTTACCGAAAGTATGCCAATATGGTACTTGAAACGTCCGGGACGTCACGAGGATCGCGAAACTAGTCCCTGAATTTTTTTCGGAGGTCCGGAGCTCCCGGAAAAGCCTTCGGACCAAGATTTAGTAAAACCACCAGGCACGGCGGCCCAGCCGCTGGCTTCCGGTGGCCCAGCCGCCGAGAACCGGCGGCCCATCCGCCGGCCACCGGCGGCCTAAGCCGCCAGCCCCCGACGGCCCAGCCGCCTAGCACCGGCGGCCCAGCCGTCGGCCACCAGCGGCCCGAACCGCTGAGGCCCGGCGGCCCGAGCCGCCGGCAACTGGCGGCCCGAGCCTCAGAGCACCGGCGGCCCAGCCGCCGAAACAGTCCGTTTTCGCCTATAAATAGTGGCCCCGGGCCTTCTGTTTTGGACACTCAGTCTGTGTTGACGGACGCTCCTTCTCCCTTACGCTCCTTGCGATTCTTTACTGCTTTTCTGCATTTTTTTATTTAGCTTTATTATTTTCTTGCTTTGTTATTTGGTCATTAAAATTAAAATTAATTAATATTCCCTTAACGAGGAGCTTAACCTGGAGTTAAGAAGTGGCCGCCGATTAAATCAGGTACATGAACTAAAACTCTGCCTATTTAATTTTAGCATGTCATACATTCTTCTCTTCTACTCTTAATAATTCTATAACTGCATAAATGCATTCATGACATCTTTAGTCAAATAAACTGCCTCAATTAAATAAATTTAGGCTAAATGCCCGGTTAATAAATAATCGTGGTATTAAAGTTTAAACCCGACAGTATTGGCTTAAAAGCCTAGTTAGTCAATAACTATGGTGAAATTGCCTTTATTTCGAACAAATCCGGCTTAAGTCCAATTAATCAATAATTGTGGCTAAATAGCCTTCATTAAACACGTTTTTTTCTTGGCAATCAATTGCCTACATTGCAATTCAATTAATCAATTTTTGGCAAACAAATTGCCTATAAATTACATTAACCACTTTTCAGCGACAAATCGCTTAAATCAGAAGCTTTGGCAAAAATGCCTTAAATTAATCAACCTTCTTGGCTAAAAGCCTTAAAATGAATCATTTTGGCGACAATCGCCTAAAATCAATCATTTTGGCAATCAAATTGCCTAAATCACTCTTTTTGGCTAAAAGCCTTAAAATCAATCATTTTGGCGACAATCGCCTAAATCACATCAACTTTTGGCAAAAATTGCCTAAATCAATTCATTTTGGCTAAAAGCCTTCAAATAATCAATTTTGGCGACAAACGCCCCAATAATCACTTTTGGCAAACAAATTGCCTAAATCTTTTGGCTAAACGCCTTCCAATACCAACTTTTGGCACAAATGCCTTAATCACTTTGGCGACAAATCGCCTAACCAATTTTTGGCAATAAATTGCCTAAATCACATCAATTTTTGGCAACAATTGCCTAAATCAATCTTTTTGGCTAAAAGCCATTAAAATCAACATTTTTGGCATCAAATGCCTAAAAAAATCAATCAAACTTTGGCAAAATGCCTAAACAAAATGCACAAAGCATACACACACTCATGCATAAAGCATACCCATTCAAAGCCCTTCAAAGAAGGCCTATCGAACTACGTGGACTTTGATCTTCCATTCAAACGGAAGTACGTAGGCACGTTTGGGATTTAACCCCGAGCGGCAAGTCAACATCAAAATCACATTTCATTGGTCTAAATCACATTAATCACCCTGCAAAGCATTCATTCATGGTTATTTCATCAGCATGACATAGTCTCGGGATCCACCTCGGGTTCGCAGACCATGCCTTAACCATTTGGGTTAATTAATCTAGAATTAGGTTAATTAAAAATTGGAGTCACTTAGGGTTTTTTCTTAGTTTATCCTAAAATAATTAAACAAGGTGGCGACTCACACATCACGTGCATTTCTTCCTTAGTCACATGCATCGTTATGCCATGATATTTGTGGGGAGGGGTTCACAGTTTGGCGACTCCGCTGAGGACTTATGCAATCTTTTTGCATAAAGAGGACTACAATTGTTGTGTAAACTAACCTGCCCTTCTTTAGGGTATTATTTACTATGCTTTGTTTTGCAGGGTACCCCAACAGAAAAAAATCCAGTATTCTTTCTTTAAGAATACGGGATAAGGAGAATTTGAACTTGATTGTACAACTAAATTAAAACATTTTTAATTTGTTGATTTATTTGCACGACTGAGAATCCTTTTCTCCATTGCATAAAAAAATGAATTTCAAATGAATTTCTTCTCTCTCTGTTCAAACTTCTGAGTCTGGATAGCAAGTAGCGCTGATCGGCAGGTCTCTTTGATTATGTCGACGGACAGCCAAAGCGTCCTCCCTGTTACCGCAAACCATCCCTAATCCTTTTGGGGATGGCCCATGAGTATGCGTATTGTTGGACCCACGCGAAACTCTTTGTTTCACATGTGGTTAGGTATATCCATACTCAAGGTTCAAGGGTCCCTGAATAAGCCAATTCTCTATTTGTGTCATAGCCTATAGGACCTATCCTTTAGGATTATATGCACCCAATGATGCTGAATCATTCCATTAAAATGAACTATGTTGCGATGTTGTGCTCATTCACGCATTCATCCCATCCTTCACAAAAAAAAAAAACATTCTTTTTCAAAGCTGAAAAATTACATTTTGGCCCCTAAGGCCCAGAAGTTCACATTTTGGCCCCTAAGGCCCAAAAATTTCCAATTTAGTCACAGAGGCCCAAAAATTTCCAATTTGGCCACAAAGGCCCAAAAATTCTCAATTGGGCCCCAGAGGCCCAAGAATACCCATTTTGGCCCCAGAGGCCCGAAAATTTCCAATTTGGCCACAGAGGCCCAAAAATTTTGAATTTGGCCATAAAGGCCCAAAAATTCTCAATTTGGCCCCTAAGGCCCAAAAATTCTCAATTTGGCCACTAAGGCCCAAAAGTTCACATTCTTGGCCACAGAGGCCTAAAAATTCCCAATTTGGCCCCAAAGGCTCAAAAGTTCACATCTTGGCCCCAAAGGCCCACAAATTCCCAATTTGGCCCCAAAGGCCCTGAAAATTCACATCTTGGCCCCTAAGGCCCTAAAATTCCCATTTTGGCCCCAAAGGCCTCGAAAATTCACATCTTGGCCCCTAAGGCCCTAAAATTCCCATTTTGGCCCTTAAGGCCCTAAAATTTCCATTTTGGCCCCTAAGGCCCAAGAATTCCCAATTTGGCCCCAAAGGCTCAAAAAACTCATATGTTGGCCTCAAAGGCCCAAAAATTCACATGTTGGCCTCAAAGGCCCAAAAATTCACATTTTGGCCCCTAAGGCCCAAAAAAAAAAATTCTTTGAGAACTTAGGGCCTTTCGAAAAGTCGAGGTGTCCAGTCCTAAGCACTCTACCTTACATATCACCTCCCATTGGGTCCTATCCTAGGTATCCTAGCATACCAACACTACCCTACATTGTTTGGTCATTCCACCCTACATCACAAGGGTCAAGTCCAAAATACCTTACCTTTACACTACCCTACCTCACACTATCTCAAATACCCTATGAAAACACCTTATATAGGATAGTCTAATCGTTTTGACTATGTCCTTTCACAGGTACCCCTCCAAAGACCACCTGTACCTGAAACACCGACTGAGCTCTCACCCACAAGTCCAGCAACCCCGACTGCATCAATGGCATCAATCTCTGACATCCAAAACCTCATAGAACAAATGGAAGCCAGAATGGAGGCTAGAATGAATGAGGCATTGGCTGCCCAGAGAACTGCCCTATTAGCTGAACTAGGTGGTGGTAATGGAAATGGGGCTTCCGCTGGGGGAAGTGGACCTGCTGCCTCCAATCAGGGACCTGCTGCAGAACCGACAAACCCTACCCTTAACCTGGATGACATGCCCTCCAGAACTGCTTCTGAGCTGGAAGCTCAGAAAATGAGAGAAAAATTGGAACTCTTGGAAAGGTCAATCACTGCCCTTAAAACACACAAGGAAGTGGTGGACATGGACTCCTTGTCCTTGTTCCCCGAAGCGAGACTGCCAACAAAATTTAAAATGCCCAACATGGATAAATTTGATGGAACCACTTGTCCCAAAATGCACCTGAAAATGTATGTGGGTGCCCTCAACCCGTTTGGCCTGAATAGCGAGCTCCTTGCTCAGTTGTTTCAGCAATCTTTGACTGGTGCTGCATTAAGATGGTTTGTAAGCTTGGATCGTTCCAAAATGAAGAATTGGGAGGACATATGCAATGCTTTCAACACGCAGTACCATTATAATATCGAAGTGGATGTTACCCGGAAGGAGCTGGAAACCACTAAACAAAAGAACCATGAGCCTTTCTCCTCATTCCTTTCGAGGTGGAGAGCCAAAGCTGCTCAAATGATCAACCGACCCTCTGAACAGGAACAAGTTGACATAATAATCAGGAATTTACTGCCTGCCTACCAGTCACAGCTTCAGACACAGTACTTGCCTACGTTCCAATCGCTCATTGCAACTGCAACTAAGGTGGAAGACTTAATCCAATTGGGTCAACTCAAAGAAGACTCATACAAGAAGCAAAATCATGCTGGACTTTGAAAAAAAATGTCTACAAGACCTAGTTGACAATGGGACCATCATCCCCAAGAGCAAGCTGAACATCAACCAATCCCTTGCCTAACCATGGGATTAATGCAAAAAAAATTTTGCCGAACATGAATCGTTCGATCCTTTCGAACTTTTCTTGGAAATGAATGAAGTTTGTGTCTGAGAAGGTTGAGATTAAGCCTCCAAAAGAACAAAGGAATTGTTCAAGACCAACAACAACATCTCTGATCGATTGAAGCATCGAGAAGAACAAAGTCACTACAGTAAATCCAATCCTAGTCCATCACAGTCCACCTAGAGTCTATCTTTTAGGGTCTAGTTTCTTTTCAAGTCTTCATTCAATTCAAATTTGTAAATCTAAGTGTTTTTTGTACACAAATTTTGTCTTATCAATAAAAAGGGATCAGTTTACGTTCCAATCATGTTTATACTCCTTCCCTATCCTTTCCTGTGAAAGCAAAAAAAAAAATCGAAAAAAAATAATAATAAAATTAAAAAAAATGATGATAAAAAAAAGATAATAAAAATTGGCAAAGAAAAATGCATTCATCCTTTCATTTGCTCTGCATCAATCAAAAGCTGGGGGCATCCTAAGAAGTACCATCAAAGGGGAAGTTTTGAAGGGTAATCATGGAAAGGATCCAGCAAAGGGTACGCAAGACTTCAAACAGTACCGAGGCAAAGCCGATTGAAGGGGTTAGGGCCAGAATGGTTTCTCCGAAAACCCAGGAATGGAAGATGCTCCGACAGAGAGGTGTCTGAATTTTGAGCTTAAAAGCGACAGAATAAAGAAGTTATGTTTGGAATTGGGTTGGGTCTGCACGAAGTCGCAATGCTATCCATACATCTCAGAATCCAGTTGCCTCGAAATTCTTTATGGAGAGGCTGCTTCTAAGCAAGCAAAAGGAAAAATGGGACAAAAGGAACCCCTGGTCAAAAGGAAGCAAACAAAGTAAAAGAAAAAAAAAATGGGTCAAAAGGAACTTCTGCATAAAAGAAAGAAATCAAGGACAAATCTACAGGAAATCAAGTTGTCAAAAACGGGTCAACTGTTAGCTCTCCATTAAATTCAAGCCCATCAAGGGTAGATGACAAATCATTTCAGCCATAAGGACAAAGACTAAGCGGCTGCTCATATTTAAAAAAAAAAAAGAGCAAGTTAAAAGAAGCAGTCATTTCCACAAATTGGATGACAACAAACACCTTGAAAATCAAGCGCCAAGCATGGCACAAGTACAAGTGTCCTTATAAACAAGGACCATTTCTCAAAACAAGGAAAAGGAAGAGTCTCCTCAAAATTCCTTATGGAGAGGAGAACCATTGAGGAAATAAGTTTCAAATTCAGAGGAAGATAAAGTTCAAGAAAAGGAATCAAATTAGCCTCAAGAATTCAAACATGGCGAAGCCACAAACTCAAAGCATAAAAGCTTCTTCAACACTCAAGCCACTCAAGTTACCACCACAATGTGGGTATTCAAAACTCTTTGTGATGAATACAAGTCATATTTCAGTCAACCAGTGGTAAAACCACTACAACAACAAAGTCAGATTCGCCTAGGGTCATCACTATCATACGAGCTCGAGTCAATAAGTTGATTCAACATCAAGTCGGGAAGGAATCCCGTAAAGACATCCAGTCGGGAATGAATCCCGTAAAGACAGCAAGCCGGGAAGAAATCCCGCGAAGAAAATCAAGGCAGCAATGAATTCTGCATCAACATAAAAGTCAGGAATGAATCCCATAAAAACATCCAGCAGGGAAGGAATCCCGCAAAGACATCAAGCCGGGAAGGAATCCCGCGAAGAAATCAAGGCAGCAATGAATTCTGCATCAACATCAAGTCGGGAAGGAATCCTGCAAAGACATCCAGTAGGGAAGGAATCCTGCAAAGACATCAAGCCGGGAAGAAATCCTGCGAAGAAATCAAGTCAGAAATGAATTCTACATCAACATCAAGTCGGGAAGGAATCCCGTAAAGACATCCAGTCGGGAATGAATCCCGTAAAGACAGCAAGTCGGGAAGAAATCCTGCGAAGAAATCAAATCGGAAATGAATTCCACAATCAGCATTAAGGCGAAATTGAATTTTGCCCCAACAGTAAGTCGGAAATAAATTCCGCACCAAGACGGAAAGGAATTCCGCACTAACATCAAGTCGGAGATGAATTCCGCACCAGCCGAGCACGAAGTTCGCATCCCGGAAGGAACTACGAAAGACCTGATTCTCCCCATCCCCCGAAGAGCTCTTGGAGATACGTAGGCAGCCACAAAGGTGCGGTCACAAACATAAGTCTGCATCATAAAAAGCATTTTCTCTTTGCCAATATAAAAAAAATAATAAAAATAATAAAAAAGAGAAGAAAAGAAAAATAAAAGCTGGAGTTGAAAACCCGAAAGGGCGGCTTCAGGCAAGAATTGAGCCCGCTAGGCTGAAAACCCGAAAGGGCGGTCTAGGCAAAAGTTAGGGCAAAGAGCCTGCTAGAGTCGAAAACCCGAAAGGGCGGCTACTAGGCAAAAGTTAAGGCAAAAAGAAAAAAAAAGTGCTTTCAAAGGTCTTCTCGGGAGTATATAAATCATTTTTTCCAGGAATCACTGAGTTCCTTCGAGTCAAAATTCACTACAAGAAAAATTTGAGTCTCTAAATCGAGTCTCCAAAATCAAGTCTCCATCACCAGTGGTCATTCCACAACGGGTCACAAAGATCGAGTCATTCTCAAAAGTTCATTTTGAAAGTGTCACTCTTTGAGTCATTCCTTGAAAAAAAAAGAGAGAGAGGAAAATGTCAATTCAATCCCCGGGGTTTCCAAAACAACCCTAAAAAAAATGTCAAACATAATCATTGAGAGGTAATTCTTTAATACCTCGTCTCCACTCGGACCATCGTTTCTTCGATCCTTTCAGACGAGCGATGTCATCCACATTGTTCGTTTCCTCGAGTCATATAAGTGGCTTTGTTCTCTTTGATTCCTCAATCGATTGGACAAGTACAACACCAATGTCTTGAAGTATTCCATGGTCAGCACCATTCTGGGGGCAAGAAGTGATAAGAACCTTCACCATTCTCCCATCACAGAAGTAATCACGGACTTTTTAGTCTTTCATCAAGAAGAAATTCTACTTCAGCTAATAAGGGCATCAATTCTCTCAAGCAGGGGGCAAAATCCTCCAAGTCGGATTCAGGGGCAAAAAAAAAAAAACATACACAACCCAGGGTGGATCCCAACCATCATCAATCTCTTTTACACAAACCCAGGGTAGAACCCGGTTAATGGTTAACCTTTTCTTTCACAATAAAACCTAGGGTGAAACCCTAACCAATAACCAACCATTTTTCATCCAAAACCAAGCCATTGGATCATCTCGACTTTAGGTAGACCCTTGGTTCTCAAAGAAAAAAAAAACAAAAATAAAACAAATCTCTTTTCAAGCCCTCATTAAGAGGCAAAACATCTTTTGAAGCCCTCATTAAGAGGCAAAACATCTTTTCAAGTCCTCTAAGAGGCAAAATCTCTTTTTCAAGCCCTCATTAAGAGGCAAAATCTCTTTTCAAGCCCTCATGAAGAGGCAAAACATCTTTTCAAGTCCTCTAAGAGGCAAAATCTCTTTTCAAGCCCTCATTAAGAGGCAAAACATCTTTTCAAGTCCTCTAAGAGGCAAAAACATCTTTAAGTTACAAACATAAATCCATACATTTGATCATTTCAAAGAAAAAAAAACCACGGCGGGGTTTCCTCCTCTGCCCATCCTCAAAATTTGCTCCTTCAGATAGCCACTGGCTCTCATAAATCATTTTTATGATAGCCAGTGGGGGGCAACTGTGAATACTCAAATTTTGAGGCTTTAAAAGCCAGTTTTCCCAGCTGCGGCGATGGCGGCCGCCCTTAAAGGCGGCGGTAGCCGCTATCGCCAGCGGCGGCAGCCGCCGGAGACAGGGGCTGCAGTTGCCTGTGAAGACCCAAATTTTGAGGCTCAAAGAGCCAGCTTTCTCGGACTGCAAGCAGTCCGGCCGGACCGAAGGCCATTTTGGAAGTTTACCGAAAGTATGCCAATATGGTACTTGAAACGTCCGGGACGTCGCGAGGATCGCGGAACTAGTCCCGGAATTTTTTTCGGAGGTCCGGAGCTCCCGAAAAAGCCTCCGGACCAAGATTTAGTAAAACCACCAGGCACGGCGGCCCGAGCCGCCGAGCTTCGGCGGCCCACCGCCGGCAACCGGCGGCCCAGCCGCCGAGACAGGCGACCCAGCCACCGAAAAAGTCCTTTTTCGCCTATAAATAGTGGCCCCGGGCCTTCTGTTTTGGACACTCAGTCTGTGTTGACGGACGCTCCTTCTCCCTTACGCTTCTTGCGATTCTTTACTGCTTTTCTGCATTTTTTATTTAGCTTTATTATTTTCTTGCTTTGTTATTTGGTCATTAAAATTAAAATTAATTAATATTCCCTTAACGAGGAGCTTAGCCTGGAGTTAAGAAGTGGCCGCCGATTAAATCAGGTACATGAACTAAAACTCTGCCTATTTAATTTTGGCATGTCATACATTCTTCTCTTCTACTCTTAATAATTCTATAACTGCATAAATGCATTCATGACATCTTTAGGCAAATAAACTGCCTCAATTAAATAAATTTAGGCTAAATGCCCGGTTAATAAATAATCGTGGTATTAAAGCTTAAACCCGACAATATTGGCTTAAAAGCCTAGTTAGTCAATAACTATGGTGAAATTGCCTTTATTTCGAACAAATCCGGCTTAAGTCCAATTAATCAATAATTGTGGCTAAATAGCCTTCATTAAACACGTTTTTTTCTTGGCAATCAATTGCCTACATTGCAATTCAATTAATCAATTTTTGGCAAACAAATTGCCTATAAATTAGATTAACCACTTTTCAGCGACAAATCGCTTAAATCAGAAGCTTTGGCAAAAATGCCTTAAATTAATCAACCTTCTTGGCTAAAAGCCTTAAAATGAATCATTTTGGCGACAATCGCCTAAAATCAATCATTTTGGCAATCAAATTGCCTAAATCACTCTTTTTGGCTAAAAGCCTTAAAATCAATCATTTTGGCGACAATCGCCTAAATCACATCAACGTTTGGCAAAAATTGCCTAAATCAATTCATTTTGGCTAAAAGCCTTCAAATAATCAATTTTGGCGACAAACGCCCCAATAATCACTTTTGGCAAACAAATTGCCTAAATCTTTTGGCTAAACGCCTTCCAATACCAACTTTTGGCACAAATGCCTTAATCACTTTGGCGACAAATCGCCTAACCAATTTTTGGCAATAAATTGCCTAAATCACATCAATTTTTGGCAACAATTGCCTAAATCAATCTTTTTGGCTAAAAGCCATTAAAATCAACATTTTTGGCATCAAATGCCTAAAAAAATCAATCAAACTTTGGCAAAATGCCTAAACAAAATGCACAAAGCATACACACACTCATGCATAAAGCATACCCATTCAAAGCCCTTCAAAGAAGGCCTATCGAACTACGTGGACTTTGATCTTCCATTCAAACGGAAGTACGTAGGCACGTTTGGGATTTAACCTCGAGCGGCAAGTCAACATCAAAATCACATTTCATTGGTCTAAATCACATTAATCACCCTGCAAAGCATTCATTCATGGTTAGTTCATCAGCATGACATAGTCTCGGGATCCACCTCGGGTTCGCAGACCATGCCTTAACCATTTGGGTTAATTAATCTAGAATTAGGTTAATTAAAAATTGGAGTCACTTAGTGTTTTTTCCTAGTTTACCCTAAAATAATTAAACAAGGTGGCGACTCACACATCACGTGCATTTCTTCCTTAGTCACATGCATCGTTATGCCATGATATTTGTGGGGAGGGGTTCACAGAGACTAATTAGGGACAATGTAATTCTTGCCTTTGAAACAATTCATTCTATGAAAAGCCGTGGGAGAGGTCAAGAACAAACAGCGGCTCTCAAGATTGATATTAGTAAGGCATATGATCGAGTTGACTGGTCTTACTTAAAAGCTGTAATGACAAGACTCGGGTTTTGTTCTGAATTTATTCAGCTGATTATGATGTGTGTTACATCGGTCAGGTATCATGTTCTTGTTAATGGTGAAAGTGTTGGTCCTATTACTCCAACTCGAGGGTTGAGACAAGGATGCCCTCTATCTCCGTATTTGTTTCTACTATGTTCTGAGGGACTTTCAACTTTATTTATGCATGCAGAGGCATTAGGGTCACTCCATGGGCGTCGTATTTGTTGAGCTGCTTCGAGGTTGTCTCATCTTTTATTTGCTGATGATAGTCTGTTTTTCTTTAAAGCTAAGGCAGAAGAAGCTACAGTAGTTGCACATCTCTTAAAACAGTATGAAGCAGCATCAGGACAGGGTGTGAATTTGCAAAAATCAGGAGTTTTTTTCAGCTCTAATGTGGAAGTCTCAATTAAAGAGCAGATTATCAATATTTTGCAAGTCTCTCAACCCTTAAACCATGGTAGATACCTAGGACTTCCTTCCCTAGTTGGACGAAACAAGAAGGCAGTCTTCTCCTTTCTTCGAGATAGATTGAGAAAGACCATTTCACGATGGAGCCACAGACTCCTTTCTAAGGCGGGAAAGGAAGTAATGATTAAAACTGTAGCTCAGGTGATTCCATCCTACTGCATGAGTACCTTCCTTCTCCCTACTTCCTTCTATGACGAACTGCAAAGAATTATGAACTCCTTTTGGTGGGGTACACAGGGACCGAGCGGTAAAGGAATTCATTGGCTCTGTTGGGACCGAATGTGCGTGGGAAAGTCTATGGGCGGCCTTGGCTTTCGACATCTCTATTCCTTTAACATTGCCCTAGTTGGCAAACAGATTTGGCGACTTGTCTCCGAACCGAATACTCGTCTATGTTCCATTCTCAGAGCAAAATATTTTCCGGGGGGGAATGTTTTGCATGCGCCCCTAGGGCATAATCCCAGCCTTATATAGAGGAGCATGGTCTCGGCTAAGTCCTTTCTCAAAAAAGGGTATAGATGGAGAATTGGCAACGGTTCAAGTGTTAACATTTGGCATGACCCGTAGTTACCAAATGATAATGATTTTCACCCATGTAGCCCTGTTGTCCCTGGCTCTGAGAGTATGTCAGTTGCAAATCTAAGGATGTTTAATGGTTGGAACGTGGACTTAATTGCCGGACTGTTCCTTCTAGAGGAGATGTCACAGGTTCTATCTATCCCATTTACTTGGACTACCCAGGCAGATACACTAATATGGAACTTCTCTACTTCAGGGGAATATCTTGTTAAATCAGGCTACAAACTTGTCCTGCCTAATTTTGTGGAACCTAAAGCAACTGCAACTGTGCCAATTTGGGCTAAATTATGGCAATTAGATTCCCCACCGAAGGTTAAGCACTGGCTGTGGCGAGCGTGTCGTAATATTCTACCAACGAAATCTATACTTTTTGGCAAGCGGATTACAGAGGATGACCATTGCCCTTTTTGCGGTGCAATCGAGACAACAATGCACATGCTATTCCTTTGTGAGAAAGCTCGACTATGGTGGACTTTAACAGGGATTCCGTTGGATGGATCAGCCACTAGTTTTAGTGATACTCTATTGGGGATTATTGATCGGCGCAGTAATGATCACTGCTTGTTATTCGGTGTGCTGCGCTATTGACGCGGAACCCAATGAAAATAAATTTCATGAACTCAATGACAAGTTTTGGAATAGATCAAAGATCTAGAATAAATTCCCCTCTATGGCACCCAAAGCTTAAAGAAGCAAGAACACCAATAATAGAGTAAAAGAATAAGATAAACGCCACAAAGAATTGATAAGTTTACCTTGATTCTTGATGCAATTAGAAGAATGCAATCTCACACTCTCTAAAAACATGAACACGCCTAAGCATGAAGAAATAGTCTTTAATTCATTAATTGTTGATTCTTGAAAATTACAAAATAACAAGCTATTTATACTAATCTAAGAGGTCCAGATCCTTAGAGGATTTAGAGTTAGCTAAGGAGTAGGATTTAGCAAATCTAAACCAACTAAGGAGTTGACTAACAAAATCATAACAACTTAAGGATTTGGATATCTATTCCAAATCTACTAAAGATTGACTAAATCTAAACAAAATAAGGCTAATTAATCAAGGGTGGCCGAAATATTTGAGGCCCAACCCATTAACAAAGCAAAAAAAACACAAAATAAGCTAACTAGCTTCCTTCGCGAGCGCGAGCTTCACATACGCGAGCGCGACCACACCTCGCGAGCGCGATTCTACCGTGCGCGAGCGCGAGATGCGCAAAGGAGAGGCAGAGAGTTAGGCAGCGCAAGTCGCGAGCGCGATTCCAACATGCGCGAGCGCGAGCGACACTTCGCGAGCGCGAACCTTCACTGCGCGAGCGCGAGAAGCGCAAAGGAGAGGCAGTGAGTTAGGCAGCGCAAATCGCGAGCGCGATTCCAACATGCGCGAGCGATACTCGCGAGCGCGAACCTTCACTGTGCGAGCGCGAGAAGCGCAAAGGAGATGCAGTGAGCTTGCATGGCCTGGGGTGTGCCACCTTGCATGGGCGTGCTATCCAAACATGGTTCCCACTCAACTTGTGCTTCTATTAATGTGAGAAACTTAGGTGTTCCTTCAAGTTCTTCATAGCACTTGTTGAAAGCAAGGTCATGGAGCTCTTGTGTGATTTGTTCTTGAATATATAAGGACATGGTTGCTCCATACTTCTTTGCACGGCTCCTTGTAATTGGTCCATTAGGAAGTGCTAATGGATTGCCATTGTTGTGGTCCTTGTTTCCTTGAGCTCCATAGGTGGTTGGTGGTAGTGGATCCGTATCAGCTATTTTATCTGGTTTGACAGAAACCGGCGGGTTTGGCAACAAACTAATATTGCTCCCTACAACATTGTCACGACAACTACCAGCTTTCTTAGAGAATGGAAGAATGCGCAGATTCATCGAAGCAATCCCTCTGTATCGTCGGCTTCAGTTCCGACATGGGCTCCTCCTCTGACTGGGGCTATAAAATGTAACATTGATGCAGCTGTCCATATGACTGAGGGCCGTTCATCATATGCTGGCCTTATCCGTAACGAACCTAGACAGTTCTTGGTAGCTTGTACGGGTCATTTTGCAGGGGTATTAAAACCTCACATCGCAGAAGCCATCGGCCTTAGGGAGGTTCTATCTTGGTTGATCACGAGATCTATTAGTAGGGTTCTGGTGGAAACAGATTGCCTGCGACTGTTTCAAGCTGTCACTACCGGTTTTGAATATTACTCCGATTGGGCACCAGTGCTAACAGAGATTAAACAACTGCTTTCTCAAATACCATTTAGTGAATTGGTTTGGGTTAGGAGACAAGTTAACAAGCCTGCACATGCTCTTGCTTGTGCGGCATGTTTACATCCTTGTTTCCGTCTTTGGGACTCGACTTCCCATTGTATTACAAATCTTATTTCTCAGGATTTATTATAAATATATGCTCTTATTTGCTTTCAAAAAAAAAAAAAAAATTATTCTCATCTTTACTTAAAAATATTGATTATTTAATATTTTAAAAAATAAATATAATCATATATATTTAAAAAATTTTTCTTTGAAAAAATCTATAATATTTGAAGACATACATGATAAAATCTGTACGCAAGACCATTAATAATGTTGTAAAGGTCTATAATATCATAAGTGATTAATAGGGTTAGAAAGTTCTACAATGTCATAAATGATACTTTTAATAGCTGGTTTAATGCTTTAAATTGATCATCATGTAGATTTACAATAAACTATAGTTCCAAAACTAATAATAAGACTTAACAACCAAAAAAATTCAATTAATTAAAATTTTCTCTATAAAAATAATATTAATAGTTACATAATAATTCACATAAATACTAATCATGTAGAAATTTTGGAATGTGTATGTAAACTGATCCGATATAATTGATAAAGTACCGTCCGATATGAAAAAAATCCATATTTTAGATAGACCGTATAATTTAAACACAAAAGATAGATAATTATATACATATAAAGTTAAATAATTTAAACAATGTAATATGAATAGTTTATAATTTAATAATTAAAATATTTAAATTGCCAATTACAATATAAAAAATTAAAGAAAAATTTTAAAAATTTTTTAAAAAAGAAAAATTATATGTTGAACAAAAGAGAACGCGTAATTCTCTTTGTTTCAGCTTCACATTTATGTACTTTGAGATTTTGTTTCCCCTACTGATCCATTGCTGTACAAAAAAATTTATGCGCACATGGTATATTATTAATATATATATATATATATATATATGGTACAACTATTGCTGATGGTCCCACTAACTAAAAGATTAGTCATATGAGATAGAGTTTGTACTTTGCATATAGAAAGAAAGAGTAGCTGCCATTTTCCAAAATCCAAAGTATTTTATCCAGAGAGAGAATTTTAAAAACAATTTTAAATTATTTTTTAAACTTGATCACAATGTATAATTTTAATCAAGATTTTGTTTTTATTATGTTTTAAGAGGAATTTTCAACCTGAAAGCCAATTAAATTTATTTTTTAACTAAAATAAATATACTCATCGGTCCATGAAATATAAATAAGTAGTGTATTTGAGCATTGACATCAAAAAAAAAAAAAAAAATGTTCAGATTAAAGTTTATGTTAAAAAATTCCGAAAGCAAACTCAGTGGATTAAGAGGAAAACAATATAGTGTAGTGTGTATGACAGCGAAGACTCAAAGGAGGAGTATTAATATAGTGTAATGAGTCAACAGTTTTATGCAATGATTAGTGAGTTTATAATAGAAAAAGAAGGAAAACAGATAAGGTGCCATTACTTTGCTCTGTCAGTTTCCTCCATTTCATTTCAACGCCATGTGCTTTGCCTCGCTTGCCCCCTTTCATTGCTACTGTGCGCCACTGCTTATTAATGGGAAATAATTTCTCCACCTTATACTCCTAACATACGCTAAATGCCAACTGGGTCAATCTGCCATGTCTATTTCTCATTGGCCTGGTTGCTTTGTTGGCACCATTCCATTGGTCCACTTGGCACACTTTTCTCAGGCAATTCTCGTTTATCCTCTGCCCTTCTCTAATATTCGCACATGCACTTGCGGGAAAACGACGCAGACATCTGGGAAAAGCTTGCTGTATTGATGTGTTCTGAAAAAAAAAAAAAAAAAAAAAAGGGCAAGCTTGCTGTATCATTAGAGAATGAAAAAAGATGACCATTACAGGAAATAATAGATACGATAAGTACAACCATTTGTATTTAATATTAAAGAAAATGCTATTAAAAAAGTAATCCTAACCATTATAATGATGTTAAATATCCAAAAAACCACCTAGCAAAAGTTTTTTGTATGAAAACATAAATTGGATTATGTTTATAAAGCTAAATAAATTTTATGAATTCATATATTAAAAATTCTTTCTTATCGATAAATTTTTGTTGATTCAAATACTTATATTAACGTTTTGTTTTTAGATTTTTTTAATGAAAAAAAAGAAAGTTTTGACTTCAAATTATTAAATTTTCGAAAGTAATTTAATAGTTTTAATTGTTGGCTATAATTATTAAAAAAATCTCAAACTTTGCAGGTAGTTTTAATTGTACTATAAATCCACCTTTCTTTTCCTTGTACTATGATTTTCAATTTTTATTATAATAGCACCTTAATATTTCAAACTGTATTTAATATTAAAGTAAAAAAAATATATCCATTTTAAAGATAAACAACTTATTTATTTATTTATATAATTTTGACAACAAATAACGATTTTTAAAAAGTAAAATTATGCCGTAATGAATATTTTTATAAGAGATTTTTCAATAAACCCTAATTAAAATTCCATACTTAAAAAATGACAAAATAAAAATCTAAACTAATATTCTATGTTTATAACTAACTAAAATTTATTATTATACTTGGCTTTTATGATTTTAAAAAAATTCCTAACCAATATTAGTTACAGTATTGTTAAACGGTGAGTTTTTAATTAACCCGACTATGTAAGTCCAGCGAAAATAATATTCTATTCATTAAATTGGGTATAATTTAAAATTAGAGTGCTATTGTAACTAAAGTTGAAGTTCAGGATACTAGGAGAAGAAAGTTAGATTTATGGTACAATTAAAACTACTCACAAACTTTTGAAGTTTTTTTTTAATGATTTAGCCTTAATTATTTAAGTTTTGTATATCAAAGAAATAAGTTCATTTAGAATCTATAAATTTAAAGTTTTATAATTATTAAAATATATCATAGAACGAAATTTCATAAACAAGTTATTTATGAATTTTTAATACCTTCAATTATTCTAATTTGCAAATCTTTAGCTTCTTCAAAATAGCCCGGACCTTGAATTTAAAATCTTATTTTTATAAAATTATTATTCGTAAATCTTAATGTTTCTAAATCTAAGACCATTAATCAATAATATAATTATCTTAAGTTTTTCAAACTTGGATTCTCTCTTGATGAGGGTTAGAGTTGCTCCATCATGGCCAGTACGATTTCGTTCTTTAGCAATATGTCTTCTTCCTTTAGTGGAAGTCGGTTTCCTTGTTAATTCTTTGAGTCTAGTTTATGTCGTTTTTTTTGTTGTTATTATATGATTAATATAGTCATGAATTGGACTCTTCTCTTAGTCTTTGATTCAAAAATAGTTTTGTTAGAATTATCGTAGGTTCTTTTTTCTCATTTTACTTATTAGTTATCTCTTTTCTATTTCTTGAACTCTTTCTGCAGTGGTTCTATAACATCCATTTTTCAGTCCCGCAGGATTAGACAATAGATTGGCAGTGCTAAAAGCACGATTCTAATTACAAATAATCATTAATATTAGTAAATTAGTATAAGAATAGTTTATACAAAATCTGTGAGCTCATAATCCCGATTAATTGGCTGAGCTACTAATTAAAGTAAAAAATTGCAAGAGTTTTCTCTATTTATAGAGCATTTAAATATGTTAACCAACTCATGTTTTACAATCCGGTTAATCTTACCAACTCAAAACAAATTAACATTCAATTTTGCAAAATAAACTTAATCAAATCTTGCTCAAGTTACCAAATCCTCAAATGTTTTCAAATAATTCAGGATATTCAAGATGATTTGAAATAAACCAAATAATCATTAAAATAAACCATAACTGTTTAACAACTCTGAAACCAAAAGTTCAGGTAATAACCTTAAACTTATTACAATCCCAATCCAACTTAAATCTCAAAACTTTTAACTCCCGACCAAGAATAAACTAACAACTCATAACTCTAATAATCCATACTTTGGAATGTAAGACTGGGAACTTCTTTCTCCAATTGCAAGATCTCAAGGTCCAACCAGCACATCCAAAGCTGAAACCTACGTGAGATGACAAAATCCCGCGCTGAGTATAAAACTCAGTGGTGCTTAACACATACAACTAACATGATATCTAGACCATGACATATATAGCAACATACATTCTCATATATTTGCCTGAATATTTACAGGCAAAAGTTCTCAATCAATAGAATTATATAAAAAAATCAATACCACACTCAATTAATCAAGTTATAAATTTACATTTCTATGCCATTAATCAACATCTCAAACATACTTAGATGCATATCCAGAACATCAAATCATTCCTCATAATACATATACATTTATAACGTAGACATGGATAAAATAAGATAATCTTAATCACAAACCAGATATCAACCAAATAAGGTATAATTCAATAGTTCCATTTAGATCATCTCCCATATACACATTTCATATAAGGTCACTTTCCAAATACTTATTTCAATTTAGGGCCTCATTAGTAACTTGAGTAGAATAGAAGCAAAATAGATATCGAATCAAACTAATAGATAGCAAAGCCCTCTGGGATTACTAACTGTCTCTATCACACTGACACAAGCCTTTCAATTTAGTAGAGTGCTTCTGCTCACTCATAAGACACCCACGTGTCTAGCATATGATCATAACTCCAATATCCAAACTCGTATCATTTGAAATGCTATATTACGATTAAGTTGTTGATGATGTAAATAAGTAAGCTATATAATCTTACGATATTATCACATGTAATGGTTCACTTCCCTAGTAGGAAAATAAACTCATTCATGCTGCTTTTGAGCTTTATAAGTTAAACATGTGTTTAAGACATGTTTATGGGAAATGGTTGTATGAAATCACTATAATCTTGGGAGTATGATACGACTTGATGAACTTTACTTGGTGTTATTGTTAAGTCTTCTTTAACAAATGAGCAAGTGAGTATAGTGTACATATGTAGCATTTGCATGAGTCACAATAAAATATCTTATTGCATTCATGTGTGTAGATTTCATTCTTGCATTTAAGTGGGTGCTACCACATGAATCTGAGTATTATGAGATACATTTATATGCCTTAGTGAGTTTGCATGCTATCTTTGATTTGGTTATGTGGGTTTATTTATTGAATCTTGAAGCATGACCCTTGATTTTTACATATTGTTCTTGGATTGCATGCTAGAGGGAATGAAATGTGTTATTAAGTGATTCTTATGGAAGATTAAAGAAGAATTTTAAAAGATCTGTAAAGCTTGGATGAATGATGAGTTTATGGTAGAGTTATTGGATTCGAAAATCTTGATTATTGATTAGACAATTTTGCCTGTATATGGATAATTAGTTATGGATAACTCTACATAGATCATAAGGATATTAAGTATTAATATATTTGAGAAGAATTAAATGGAAACAAAAAGGAATTATGAGATTTTAGTGTCTGATACAATTCAATTTCGAGGACAAAATTTTCTTAAGAGGGGTACAGTTGTAATGCCCTGATTTTTTTTGGTATCTTGAATAGTGATTTACCGGTCTGTGAATAATATCACTTGATCGGGAATTGGGGTTTTTTTCGATTCGAAAAAATTATTATTCATAGCTAATAATTTTTATAATTATTTCGGAGTAAGCATATATTATTTTGGTGGGTAGAAATTAAATTATTAATTTATTTGGAGATAGTAGTTAGTGAATAGTGAATTATGCTATTTTTATTAATTAGAAAAATTAGAGAATTATTTTTATAGAGTAAATTTTAATATTATGTGGAGATAAATAATTATATGTAAGGAGATTATTGAGGAGTTTTTATGGCCCTTAGATCAAATTACTTTGACCTAATCCAAACCCTTAATCAACATAATTATATGTAAGGAGATTATTGAGGAATTTTTATGGCCCTTAGATCAAATTACTTTGACTTAATCCAAACCCTTAATCAACAACTTCTAAAGAAGTTGTTAAAAAAGAACAAAATATCCTTAATGAGCTTATACAGCCCACATCACCTTTTCCATCATAAACTTTCTCCTTCTTCTTCCCCTTTGTTGGTCGAATACTCCAAGCTTCCCTCCCCTCATTTTTTCTTTTCAATTTCTCATGAGACAACCTTCAAATTTCTTCACCAAATTAAATGCTAACCTTGTTCTTAGAAGATTATAGCTTCAGTTGTAGTTTGGGTGTTTCAAGGAATTGAGGAATTTCTCTACAATCAAATAAGTAAGGTTAGAGTTTTGTCTTGATTTTTAGGTTTTGATTTGGGGTTTATCATTTTCTCATTTCCTGCATTCTCTAAAATATTTCTTTGTTAATTTTTGTTTTTATTTTAGATTTTGCTCCTTTGTTTAGAAGTGGGTGAGCCCTCTACTAAGGACAAAGGAAAAGCAAGGGTGTAGGAGAGTTATTAAAGCTTTTTAAAACTTAAATTGAGGTTAGTGATCATAAATTACTCATGTCCTTTCAGTTTTGCTATTTTCATTTTCTAGGTTTTATGTTAGAAATTGAGAATTTTATGCTTGATGCTTGAAATTGTGTGAATTGTTGGGTTAAATATGTTCTTACTTGGATTTAGAAGCTATTTTTCGACTCTTTCCATTTTCCATATGTATCTAACCTCTTCATGAAAGTTGTAGATCTACTTCTTAGGTTTCCAACTCATTCACTTATGTCCAATTTAGACACTTATAGCTTAATTATTCTTTAAATACCAAAACTGGTTCTGTCATGACATCCCACTTATATACCCGAATTGATTATCCATTTTGGCCACCAAAATGGATAGATTATGTCTTGTGTCCTTCATGAAAGTTGTAGGCCTACTTCTTAACTTTTCAACCCATCCTTTTATGTCTAATTTTGATACTTATAGCTCAACTTATGATTTAAATACCAAAACTGGTTCTGTTATACCAGCCCTCTTGCATATCCGAATTGATTGCCAATTTTGGCCCCTAAAATTGCAAGATTATGTCTTGAGTCCTTCATGAAAATTGTGTCCAGGCATCTTAAAAATTCACTGGATTTGGATTTTTTTAATTTGAGTGCTTGGATAAGTATAAATTAAATAAAAATTGAATTTGGATGCGCTAAATCAGGTATGTGCTATTTGTCTTTGTTCTTGGCTTTTTTTTACCATCTCAGAGATTGATCTTGTGACATCCCGACCCGGCAAAGTGATCCTAAGAGGGCGGGTAGAGCAAAGCTCCTGGCTAGCTTCTAGGATGGCAGGCTAGCTAGGGTAGTGGAATGTGGGACACAGGAATGAATCGAATCATATATCGAAAAGGGGAAAACTAATCATTAGAGGCGCATTTTGGTGGAATGGCTGGAGAGTTGGAAGAACTCCAGAGTTAAGCGTGCTCGCTTAACGGAAATCCCAGGATGGGTGACCTCCTGGGAAGTTTCTCATTTCACCCGTGGGACAAAACTGTGCGGGTCTTGCCAATCTTGTATGGGGGATTTGGCTTGATCCAAAGCAGACAATTCCTCTAGTGATTAGAGTCGGGGCGTGACAGTTGGTATCAGAGCAAGACCCCCTCCAGTAGATGTATGGTTCGAGGACGAACCACGCGGAAGCTGGTGGGCCTATGACATCCTGACTTGGCAAAGCGATCCTAAGAGGGTGGGTAAAGCAAAGCTCCTGGCTAGCTTTTAGGATGGCAGACTAGCTAGGGTAGTGGAATGTGGGACACAGGAATGAATCGAATCATATATCGAAAAGGGGGAAACTAATCATTAGAGGCGCCTTTTGGTGGAATGGCTGGAGAGTTGGAAGAACTCCAGGGTTAAGCATGCTCGCTTAACGGAAATCCCAGGATGGGTGACCTCCTGGGAAGTTTCTCATTTCACCTGCGGGACAAAATCGTGCGGGTTTTGCTAATCTTGTATGGGGGATTTGGCTTGATCCAAAGCGGACAATTCCTCTAGTTATTAGAGTCGAGGCGTGACTGTTGGTATCAGAGCCGGACCCGCTCCAGTAGATGTATGGTTCGAGGACGAACCACGCGGAAGCTGGTGGGCCTATGACATCCCGACCCGGCAAAGCGATCCTAAGAGGGCGGGTAGAGCAAAGCTCCTAGCTAGCTTCTAGGATGGCAGGCTAGCTAGGGTAGTGGAATGTGGGACATAGGAATGAATCTGTTGACGCGTGTTTTTATGCCCCCACCTAATCCAATGATGATATGAGGATGTGGAATGAAAGGTTAATGCTACCTAGAAGTCTTTTAATCCAATGATTTAAATAAAATCAAGTGTCTGACTGGGTCGTAGCTGCGTCACGCAGCTATGTTAGACTACATGCCGTTTTCGTATTAAACGACATGTAACTCTGATACAACAAGTAAGCTGCTTCACGCAGCTAACGGCTGTGTCACGCAGCTGTGCTCTGTGACCTACTTATATAAATAGATCTTTTTAATTCACGTTAAAGGGAACTTCTGGACAACTTTGGACGATTTCCCAAAACCTTAAAACACGCCCTGCGGCCTCATTCTCCTCCAAAAGCTCTTGTGAGTTCGTTTGAAGGAGAATTGCCATTAGAGATCAACTTTAGGTGAATTGAACTAAAAAAGAGAGAAAATCAAGAGAGAAAAGAGGGAATATTTAGAATCCTTGGTGACGAAGCTTCTGGATCGCCGTAACCTTCATCCGTTAAACTGTTTACAATCCTCAATCTGAGGATTAGGTAATTTCTTTACACCTTTTGTGTTTTTATTTATTGATTATTTATTTTATTGTTGTTTTAGTAGTTTAATCTTAATTGGATTGTATTCTGTTCGTTTTTGGTCATTCGAGGTTGCCCTAAAATATATTTAAATAAAACGCTTTAAACAAACAATTTAAAAACAGAATTCGGACCAGAGCAGTTGCGTCACGCATCCAGTAGATCCGTAACGGAGCTGGCATTTGCGTGACGGAACTGTTCATGTCCAAAATTTCGTTTCTTTTACCCAGAACAGCTGCGTCACGCAGCTAACGGCTGCGTCACGCAACTGTTCTTTAAAGAACAGCTGCGTGACGCAACTGTTCTAGGGTTCCAGAAATAATTTTTATTCTTTCGAAAAAATAATAAATTTTGTACAAAAATAAAATTTAATTTTTCAAATAAATCTGAAAATGACCAATTATGAAGCATATTATAATTTGATTAAGTTTAGAATGTTAAAATGTAATTATGCATGATTTTGGGTTTTTGGGTTCAAATTTTTATTCTAGTAGAATGTATTTTTTAGGTTTGGTTTGTGGCTTGCCTTTAACCATAAGGCAAGAGCGGGTCTTTTATTTATTTTGATTTAACTGCTTGGGTTTGGATGATTTGGATGATTTGGGTGATTATGAATGCAATGATTGAATTTAATTGGGACGATTAATTAATTTTCCATGTAAGAACTCGGTTCGATTCATTCGGTTTGGGTTTAAATAAATAAATAAATTGGCTTTCCTAACTAAAATAAATTAGAAATTGTAGGTTAAAAGAGGCTGGATTTTCCCGGCGTCGGCTTCCAATGGGCCGGCGTACCCAATTCCCTTACCCAGAATCGCCTTGGTGCGCCTGACCAGTTTCCTAAATAATTAGGCCTTTAACAAAATTGGGTTTAAAATGGAGTCATTTTTATAAAACAAAATTGGAAACGGTCCCATTGCCGAAAAAATGGGTGGCGACTCAAAATATTTTATAATGCCGATTTATCGGCATCGTATCCAGTAAAAATGTTTTGTCACCATTGCTCAATAACAAAAACCACTCTTTTCCAAATCCAAATAAGAAACCGAACGTTCTTCAGATCGCTCGGGGACGGTACGAAAACAGATTGGCGACTTCACTGGAGATGCATCCACTAATCCCCGGTTATTTTTTAAATAACTAGTCGGTTGCAATTAGGAATTAACTCTAAACCTATGTTTTCTAAGATTGTAAATAAAATTGGTTAGAAAGCTGTGGAAATTTCTTTAATCATCCGTGTTTGTTTATTTATTTGCTTTATTTTATTTTTCTAAGATTCTTGCATTCATACTGCATTTCTCTGTTCTCACCACTTTCTACCCACATTATCCCTCGGTATCATTGTTAACTTTGAAGGTGGATCTAGCCTAAACCTTGCGTTTTAGGCACATCCACCCGAGAATTAGCAATTTTACCAACCGCAAGCCCAGTACCTTAAAGGTGCGTCAAAAGGAGTAGGCCCACATGAAAGCCCGAATCCTATTTGCGGAACCCGGACTTTGTAAGCCCAATGGACCAATGCCCATGCATGTAGTAGAAAGCCTTAGTCACTTCCACATAAGAAATACCCGAGTCTGTTTGCTGTTGTTCTGTCGCATTCATTCCAAGAGTTTGTTTCGCCAATCTCAAAACCCCCTGTTGGTTGTCGAGATTAGACCAAACCCTAGGAAACAGATGTCGGAATTTATACCAACGGAACTCGTGTGTGGAAGAGATAAGGTTGGAAGCCATGCATTTCCCAACTCCCGTTCCCCTATATGTTATAAACTGCTCATCTACTGTGACATTCATGCACCACGTAATATCTTTCGTTTCAGCCATGCATTAATAAGGGCGAATTTTCAGTATGGACATTTGATCTTGATTTTGAGACTGGACCTCAAATTCGCTTTGAATAACATAATGCAATTGTTTATAGTGAATTAATACCCAAAAGAAAAGGGAGTTATAAGGGGGTTGCGATTCTTTTGTATTTTCACATTTCTCGCATTATCTGAAAGTAAGCGTGAGATTACGAAATTTGTAACTAAAAAGATCCTGCTTGGGACCATCTGTTCCAAGGCAAAAGTAAGGATACAAAAATAAAAAAAAGATAACAAAAAGTATCCCGCTTGGAAGTTCTTTCATTCCAAGGCAAAAATCAAGGACTTGAGAGAAAATAGCTGACCGTAAAATCCAAAAGGAACGGTCGACGACAGATAATGCCAGAAATGTTTGAGTACGAAATAAATTATTGCCATGTTATTCACACCGAATTTTGGGTCCAGTCGTTGAAATCGAGATCTTATTTCCATACCGGTTATTAGCACATTAGATGTGCGTTCCTCATCCTATGTGTTTCTATTCTTCATGCATACATGCAAAACCTACTTTAACTCAGGTCCTTTTATCTATTAGACAAGATTGATCCATCCCGGGAAATCACTTCGAGCACTTGGCACTGACGCCCTGGTCAACGTTTGGTCAGAGTGTCCCCAATCCCCGAGTCTGCTCCAGTTAGTCCTGTGGTTAGTCCAAGTTTACCTATCGCGGTTTCTGATTCAGATCTGGTTGAGATGGCTGACGGTAATGTGAATGATACTGGTTTTTCCTCCGCCCAGCTAAGGGCCATCGTTGAGATAATAGCTGTTGCTTTTGCCCAGGAAAGGGCACAGAATCAAGTTCCTCCTGCTTCAAGTAATCAGCCTATAGTTGAGGAACGGGAGATTCTAGAACCCACCTCGGGTAACCAAGCATCTGCTGGTAATGCTGCTCCAGTTGAAAATGACCTAATTAAGCAGTTGGCAGAGTTGAAAGATAAGGTGGAGAAGATGTTTATCTCGAAAGAAAAGGACCCAGTCACCAATTTCCATGTGGCTGAATATGTCTTGAAGCCCACAAACTCTACTTCTTCCAAGACCTTCAAACATGCCCTATTTGAAGGAGATAATGACCCAAGGTCCCATTTGTCTGAGTTCATTCGTGTTGCTCAAATGAACCGGTATGATGAGGAGGATGTGTTACGGGCATTTGTCTGAGGTCACAGCTATAGGAGATGGTATGATGGCTTAGAGGTGCAAACACAGAGAGATTGGGTCAAGCTTCAGACTGCTTTTCTCAAGCACTTCAAGACAGATGAAAGCGATGAGTTTAGTCTTCGTGATCTGGAGAGCTTAAGGCAAGGGAAGGATGAGAGCTTCTCCGATTATTACAGAAGATGGAGGACAAAGCTGTTTATGGTACAGACAAGGCCACATGATCAAGAGCTGATCAGGATTTTTAGTCGAAGTCTGTTACCTTACTTTAAGGAGAAGATGCTGGCTCAACCTCTCACCGACTTTTCTCTGGTGCAAAGGGCAGGGTTGAACATTGAAGAGCTGTACAAGGAAGAGGAAAAGAAAAACCGGGGGTTTGGTAATTACCGGTCTTCCCACAATGGTCAAAATAGAAACGTTGGCAATGCTGCTACGAACCAGTCGGGGAGTAGCAATATAGTGGGAGCTATTAGTGAGAAAGTGCGAAGGGAATTCACTAATTTGGGTAAACCTTTAAGCACAGTCATGAGACCCTGCATCAAGAATGGCGTGCTATCAAAGCTACCAGTTAATCAATCTAAGCCTATTCGAGGTAGGTTTCTTGATCAAGACTGCGAGTACCACCAGTGTAAAGGTCATTCTACTGATAATTATTTCAGGCTCCAACATGATATCCAAGATTTCATAAATAGCGGGAAGATCACCAAGCCTCTTGAGCATAGTAAGCCGATGCCCGGAAACCATTAAAGTTAGTTGTGATGAGCAAAATTGAACAAGCTTTTAATTCTGCTGTTTGTTTTTCTGAATGTTGTTTTGAGAACAATATGGATGGATTTTATTTACTATTTCAATCAATGGGAATGAATTTTGATTACTTATTTTCTTACTTCTCCTAATTGTTATGTTCATGGCGTTGATTATACCACACGCATATTCGGCATAAATGCATTGCATCATTTCGCATTTAACCTAAGCACCGTTGGAGATCTCAAAATAATCGAAATTGGATCAGACTTTAAGCTTGAGCTCAGAAACGATCTCCAAGAATGTCTCAAGAGGACTTCAGATGTTTTCGTCTGGAGTTATGCTGATATACAGGAGGTCAATAAGCCAACTATAGAGCATTTTGTTCCTACCAATCCGAACATCAAGCCAGTAAAGCGGAAAAGAAGACGGGTCAGACCAGAGTGGCAAGATAAGATCAAGGCAAAAGTTTAGAAACAGCTAGATGCAGATTTCTTGGAGGTAGTGCATTACCTTGAGTGGTTAGCAAACATAGTCCCTGTGCTCAAGAAGGACGGGAAACTAAGAGTCTGTGTCGACTACAGTCTCGCCTAAAGATGGCTTCCCTCTTCCACATATAGATGTTATGATCAACAGTGCTGCGAGAATGGGATGTTCTTCCATTATAAAAAAAAAGAAGAAAAATGATGACGAGATAAAAAAATAATATAGTAAAAAAAAAAAAAAAAGAGAAGAGCCGAAAGTGAGTTTTCCAAAAAAAAAGGTCCGTTTTATTCGTTGACTGCCAAACAGGTGACTAGATTTGTCAAGCGGAACATTTTCTGTCGCTATGGTGCTCCTCATCACATAGTTACAGACAATGGTTTTCACTTCCAAGCAGTCGTCATCTTGGAGAGAAATTCAGACCCAATTGGTATGGATCGTTCAGAATTCAGAAACTGTTACACGAGGTGCTGCTGAATTGGTCACTTCGGGAGGAAAGCCTTCTAAACGGATCGTTAATCAAGAACAGATGAAAAGGTTCTATATCTGAGATGATGATTTCGATTATAAAAAAAAAAGAAAGAAAAAAGAAAGAAAAAAAAGGGGCTAGGTTGAAAACCCGAAAGGGCGACCTAGGCAAGAAATGAGCTCGTTAGGTTGAAAACCCGTAAAGGGCGACCTAGGCAAAAGTTAGAGTTTAAAAAAAAAAAAAGGAATTTTGAGATTAACGCATGGTGCTTAGTTTAAATGCGAAATCTATGCCATGCATTTGTGACATACTTGCGATCGGTTGCTCAATGCCATCAACCTGACTAGAAGGAGAATAGGCGAATGAGTAGTTAGAATGAGCGACCATTGTATTAAAGTAGTTTCTCTTTACTTCTGTATGATGTTAAAAGAAGTAAGAGCAATAAAGAGCTTGGTTCTCAAATTCTTCCTCCCATTTGTTTCTGGGGCATGATCGTTGATTACAAGATCTTCCTCTCTGCCTATATGGTCAGCACTTGCTCGTTTGTTCTAAAGATTTTTGGCTATTGGTCCTGCCCGGGTATTGGATTCTCTTAGACGGCGATCAGAAGGTCAAATGCTATCTTCTCGGTGATTTCCTTAGACGGATCAATAAAGAAAGACCATGAACAAAAATCCCTAGCGCTTAAATAGGCTCATACATACATGAAGAAGTTGCATATTTTATCTCTTTCTGAATGTTGCAGGTAATAAAATGGTCGCCTTGTCTTTTTCAAAAAATGTAAATCCTTTTTGTTTTTGTGGTTTTGGTTGGCTTTCATTTTGTTGTATTGTCTTTCGTCCATTTTTGAATAAAGTTGATGGGCATTTATGCCCGTGTTAACAAGGTGGACCACTCTTGCAAGTGGGTGGGATGCCTCCTTTTTGTCTCTATGGCTTTGTTTTCTTTGTGCAGGAATAAAGCAAAGTCCAAAAAAAAAAAAAAAAAAAATCAATTTGGAGTCGGTGTGCAGCTCATATGCTTCAACAATTCCATCCACTCGCCACATAGGGGGCAGATTCATCAAAATCATCAGATACCCTCAGGTAAGTCCTCTTTCAACACTGCATTAGGAAAAGAATACCTAAAAATTTGGACTAGAAAAATTTAGCAATTTTTGTTAAAATTTAAAATTTTTGCTAAAATTTCAAAATTCTTTGCAATAGACAAAAAATAAAGTTTTCAAGGTTATCTTAAAAGATAATATTTTTGGTCTCGGGATGGATTCCAGATTGGGGGCAAAAATAAAATCTTTTGCCCCGATGCAAAAATTTCAAATTTCAAAGTTCATGATTATTAATGCATGGGGGCATGTGACACCCCAACATTTAACAAAGGCAAGATCTGTTTGTACACAGAAATTGCTCTTTTCTCTTGAAAATATTTTCAGGCTAACCGGTGATGGTTTCTCGAAGCCGTTTGGTCCCACCAAGCAGTGATGGTGTATTACGAAGCTGTTTGGATCCTTTTCTTGATTAGTGATGATGTATTGCGAAGCTGATCAGGACAATCTCAATGGCCAACTGGTGATGGTTTCTCGAAGCCGTTTGGTCCCACCAAGCAGTGATGGTGTATTACGAAGCTGTTTGGATACTTTTCTTGATTAGTGATGATGTATTGCGAAGTTGATCAGGACTTTCTCAATGGCCAACCGGTGATGGTTTCTCGAAGCCGTTTGGTCCCACCAAGCAGTGATGGTGTATTACGAAGCTGTTTGGATCCTTTTCTTGATTAATGATGATGTATTGCGAAGCTGATCAGGACAATCTCAATGGCCAACCGGTGATGGTTTCTCGAAGCCTTTTGGTCCCACAAAGCAGTGATGGTGTATTACGAAACTGCTTGGATCTTTTCCTCGATTCGTGATGATGCATTATGAAGCGGATCGAGTCAATCCTTTTCCTAGTTAATGATGATGTATTACGAAGTTGATCAGGACAATCTCAAACACTCCAAAGCCGATTACACCGAGCTGAGGAAGTGAACGACAAAGCCGATTATACCGTGCTTTGGATACTTTCCAAATCCTCTGAAGCCGATTACACTGAGCTGAGGAGATGAACAACAAAGCCGATTAAACCAAGCTTTGGACAAAGCAAAATTTGTTTGTATACAGAAATTGCACCAAGCAAAATCTGTTTGTATACAGAAATTGCACCAAGCAAAATCTGTGTGTATACAGAAATTGCTATTTGAACCCACCAAGCGAAATCTGTTTGCATAGAGAAATTGCTCTTTAGACCTACCAAGGCGAGATCTCTTTGTATACAGAAATTGCCATTTTCAAAATCATCTTGAACGTGGCCAGATGACTGCCGATGCTTAGAACGTTGATGTAGTCCGACTGGAGCCTTCAGGTAAATTCAAATCTTTCAAGCCAACCAAATTTCAAAGTTCATGATTATTAATGCATGGGGGCATGTGATGCTCCAACATTTAACAAAGGCAAGATATGTTTGTACATAGAAATTGCTCTTTTTCTTTTTGAAAATGTTTTCAGGTCAAGCAGTGATGATGAATTACGAAGCTGTTGGATCCTTTTCTCGATTCGTGATGATACATTATGAAGCGGATCGAGTCAATCCTTTTCCTGATTAATGATGGTGGATTACGAAGTTGATCAGGGCAATCAAATCAAAATCCTTCGAGCCAATCAGATCGAGCTTCGGAGGTATCTTCAAAACCAATCAAACCAAGTTTTGGAGATCATTACCAATCCGACTAGAGCCAACAAAGCCGATTACACTGAGCTTTGGATGTGATCAGATTCAAGCCAAGATTAAAGGCGCGTCAGTAGGCCACTTTAACATTAATCGTTTACACAATTAATGATAAAGTGTGTGGGCAAATTGTTGACGCGTATTTTTATGCCCCCACCTAATCCAATGATGATACGAGGATGTGGAATGAAAGGTTAATGCTACCTAGAAGTCTTTTAATCCAAGGATTTAAATAAAATCAAGTGTCTGACTGGGTCGTAGCTGCGTCACGCAGCTATGTTAGACTACATGCCGTTTTTGTATTAAACGACATGTAGCTCTGATACAGCAAGTAAGCTGCGCACGCAGCTAACGGCTACATCACACAGCTGTGCTCTGTGACCTACTTATATAAATAGATCTTTTTAATTCACGTTAAAGGGAACTTCTGGAAAACTTTGGACGATTTCCCAAAACCCTAAAACACGCCCTGCGGCCGCATTCTCCTCCAAAAGCTCTTGTGAGTTCGTTTGAAGGAGAATTGCCATTAGAGATCAACTTTAGGTCAATTAAACTAAAAAAGAGAGAAAATCAAGAGAGAAAAGAGTGAATATTTAAAATCCTTGGTGATGAAGCTTCTGGATCGCCGTAACCTTCATCCGTTAAACTGTTTACAATCCTCAATCTGAGGATTAGGTAATTTCTTTACACCTTTTGTGTTTTTATTTATTGATTATTTATTTTATTGTTGTTTTAGTAGTTTAATCTTAATTGGATTGTATTCTGTTCGTTTTTGGTCATTCGAGGTTGCCCTAAAATATATTTAAATAAAACGCTTTAAACAAACAATTTAAAAACAGAATTCGAACCAGAGCAGTTGCGTCACGCATCCAGTAGATCCGTAACGGAGCTGGCATTTGCGTGACAGAACTGTTCATGTCCAAAATTTCGTTTCTTTTACCGAGAACAGCCGCGTCATGCAGCTAACAGCTGCGTGACGCAACTGTTCTTTAAGAACAGCTGCGTGACGCAACTGTTCTAGGGTTCCAGAAACAATTTTTATTCTTTCGAAAAAATAATAAATTTTGTACAAAAATAAAATTAATTTTTCAAATAAATCCGAAAATGACCAATTATGAAGCAGATTATAATTTGATTAAGTTTAGAATGTTAAAATGTAATTATGCATGATTTTGGGTTTTAGGGTTTTTGGGTTCAAATTTTTACTCTGGTAGAATGTATTTTTTAGGTTTGGTTTGTGGCCCGCCTTTAACCATAAGGCAAGAGCGAGTCTTTTATTTATTTTGATTTAACTGCTTTGGTTTGGATGATTTGGATGATTTGGGTGATTATGAATGCAATGATTGAATTTAATTGGGACGATTAATTAATTTTCCATGTAAGAACTCAGTTCGATTCGTTCGGGTTGGGTTTAAATAAATAAATAAATTGGCTTTTTTAACTAAAATAAATTAGAAATTGTAGGTTAAAAGAGGCGGGATTTTCCCGGCGTCGGCTTCCAATGGGCCGGTGTACTCAGTTCTCTTACCCAGAATCGCCTTGGTGCGCCTGACCAGTTTCCTAAATAATTAGGCCTTTAACAAAATTGGGTTTAAAATGGAGTCATTTTTATAAAATAAAATTGTAAACGGTCCCATTGCCGAAAAAATGGGTGGCGACTCAAAATATTTTATAATGCCGATTTATCGGCATCGTTTCTAGTAAAAATGCTTTTTCACCATTGCTCAATAATAAAAACCACTCTTTTCCAAATCCAAATAAGAAACCGAACGTTCTTCGGATGGCTCGGGGGCGATGCGAAAACAGAATCGAATCATATATCGAAAAGGGGGAAACTAATCATTAGAGGCGCCTTTTGGTGGAATGGCTGGAGAGTTGGAAGAACTCCAGGGTTAAGCGTGCTCGCTTAACGGAAATCCTAGGATGGGTGACCTCCTAGGAAGTTTCTCATTTCACTTGCGGGACAAAACCGTGCGGGTCTTGCCAATCTTGTATGGGGGATTTGGCTTAATCCAAAGCGGACAATTCCTCTGGTGATTAGAGTCGAGCGTGACAGATCTAGACTGTAGTCCCTTCATAACATTTGTATCATTTCGTCTTCGTTTTCTAATGAATTAAGTTTCACTCAATTTGGAGACATACAACTCAAGTTATGCCCTAAAAATAAAGCAAAGGTCAAGGTTACTAGAATGCTAGAAATTCCTTGATTTAGAACATTTATTCACAAAACTCTCAAAATCTTGTCTAATTTATGACCATATCTTACTCAAATGAATTGCACTTAAAATTTCTCAAGAAATACTGAATATAATGGGAGTATAAGATATATTTTTATACTTACCACTGTTTTCGTCGACCGCCCTCGAGCGACGCGAAAAACGTCCCTTTCTATTTTTGGTGGAAAAAAAGTGATTTTTATTATGAACAATGGTGACAAAACATTTTGGATACGATGCCGATAAATCGGTCTTATAAAACATTTGGAGTCGCCACCCATTATTTCGGCAATGGACCGTTTCCAATTTTATTTTATAAAAAGTGACTCCATTTTAAGCCCAACTCTATTTAAGGCCAAATTATTTAAAAACACTGGTTAGCCGAACCAATGAGGTTCTGAGTAAGGGAATTGGGTACGCTGACCCGTTGGAAGCCGACGCCTGGATAAACCGGCCTCTTTTAACCTACGATTTCTAATTTATTTTAATTAGAAAAGCCAAATTATTTATTTACTTAAACCCAACCCGAATGAATCGAACCGAGTTCTTATGTGGAAAATTAATTAATCGTCCCAATCAAATTCAATCACATTCAATCATCGCATCCATAATCATCCAAACCATCCAAACCAAAGCAGTTAAATTAAATAAATAAAAGACCCGCTCTTGCCTTATGGTTAAAGGCGGGCCATAAACCAAACCTAAAAATACATTCTACCCGATTAAAAATTTAAACCCGAAAACCAAAAAAAAAAACCAAAATCATGCATAATTGCATTTTAATATTCTAAACTTAATTAAATTTCAATCTGTCCACAATTGGTTGTCTTCAGATTTATTAGAAAAATTAAATTTATTTTGTACAAAATTCATTAAATTTTGAAAGAACAAAAATTGTTTTTGGAGCCCTAGAATAGTCGCGTCACGCAGCTGTTCTTTGGAAGAACAGTTGCGTGACGGATCTAATAGTCACATGACCTAACTGTTCTTAAAACTCCAGATCCATCAACCATATATTTTAGATCCACAATTAAAAATAAAATATTAAAAATAAAATGAAATCCTAAACATAAACAGTTCCGTCACGCAACCTCCAGATCCGTTACGGATCTGATAGCTGCATGACGCAACTAATCTGGGTAAAGAAACGATATTTTGAATATGAACAGCTGCGCACGCAACTGCCAGGTCCGTTACGGATCTACTGGCTGTGTAACGCATCTGCTCTGGTCCATGCTCACTTTTCAAGCAACTTATTTAAATCATTCTTTTATTTAAACATGCCTTAATAAGGTCTAAAAACAACCAAGAGTGAACAGACTACTGTTTAACTAAGATTAAACTACTAAAACAATAGCAAAATAAATAACAATAAATAAAAATACAAAGAAAGGTTTAAAAGAGTTACCTAACCCTCAGACTGAGGATTGTAAACAGCTTAAACGCCTTAATGAATGACGGTTAATGGTTCCAGAAGCTCTGTCCACAAGGATTTAAACGCTCACACTTTTCTCTCTTGCTTTTTCTTATTTTATGATTTTCGTTTTAACCTAATTGATGTCTAATGGCTGTTTTTCTTCAAAGGAACTTAGAAGAGTCTCTAGAGAAAGACTTAGCCGCAAGTGTGTTTCTTTTGATGCCCTAAAACCCCCCATCCCCAATAAGAAACGATGTATTTATAGAAGTAGGGCAATAAAGGATAGCTGCGTCACGCAGCTGACGGCTGCGTGACGGATCCGATAGCTGCATGACGCAATTCACTTTTTGGACCGCTGCCACGTACTCAGAATGAAAAATTGTTATGTCGGCATTCACGGTGACGTCATCTAGATTGGAGTTGCGTGACGCAACTGACAGTGCCGTCACGCACTGATAGTTGCGTGACGCAACTCTTATGCAATCCAGACACATTTAAATTGGTCTAATTTAAATCCTTGGATTAAAAGACTTCTAGATAGCAATAACCCTTTATTCCGCATCCTTGTATCCTCATTGGGTTAGGTGGGAGATAAAGACACGCGTCAACAATCACATAGGCCACAAAACTTACTTGTTTAGCATAATAGGATGCTTATTTGTATTTAAGAAAAGTTATATCTTGAGTATTACACTATGCCTTTTAAATGCTGGTATGCCCTTGTTTCATGATGATTTATATATGTGCCAAGTCAATTTGAATACCCTTTCTAAGTCTTGAGAAATGTGGGTTTTCCTATGACTTAAGTCATAGGAATTTGTGGAGAAAAAGAGTAAAGGTATGTATAACCCATGTGTGATTAAATTTCCTTACTTGTATGAGTATTGTGGATGATTTTGAATGAGAAAAGAATGCTTCCATAATAAAATCACGTATCAGTGTACTTAGTATCTATAACTTGAATTATGATAATATTTAAGGAATTGTCTTGAAGTGTGCATGCTTAGCATATAGATATGCTTATATGTGTGTAAAGGATATTTTTAATGAGTCTTTTGATGAATATATGTTCTAAATGGTAAAAGTGATGTTATGATAAGAATCTCCTATGCAAGCATATTATGCTAAGTATGAAATTTCATAGTTTAATTGGATTCTAAATTAAGAGCATGTAATGATTTTGAGTATGCTAAATGAAGGTAAAGTTCTAAGAGAAATCTAAGAATTCAAGAAAGAAAGATAAGATTTAGCCTCTAATAAACTTGGTGTAAATTTGATGTGTGATTTGATTTATTCTGTATTATATGAGCATGCTTGGCATTTAATGCCATTCTGATATTAGCTATGATCATATGCTAGGCACGTGGGTGCCTTCTGTATGAGTGGACACACTCTATCTATTTCTGTTAGGCTTTTAAAGCCCTTTTGATTCTGTTGGCTCTATAGCCATTCTGATTGTGATACTAAAATCTTATTCGCTTCATTTTCTCTTAAGTGTATGCGAGCCCTTAAATAAAATATTTAAAGAATCTGACTTAATAACATAATAACTCAGACTATGTGTACTTATGAATTTTGAATTTGAATTCTGATTTAAGTGCTTAAAATTTATAGTGTAAATGCCTTTTGTTTAATAGGATTAAATCATATGATGACAATTATGGATATGTGCTTATGTAAATCAAAGTGAGTAGGTAGCATGCTTATGTAAAGCTTAGATGTACATGATTAGCATGCCTATTTTAAGCTTAAATGTTTAAGAAATGGATACATGATTTGATTTGATGCTTATTTTGAATATTAGTGAATTATGAGTCCATACGATATTATATGTCTTGAATGTTACTCATGCTTGATATTCAAATGCTGATACGATTGTGTGTTATTTGTAAATTTCATGTTTTAGATTTATGTTGCCATAACAACATTTGAAATATGTGTAATTTATGAGCACCACTGAGTTTTATACTCAGCGCGTCAATTTTTATCACTCGCAGGTGGCAGACCATGGTTGCTGTTTAAAGATCAGAGGAGTAGCATCAGAGCCGAAGAGCCCATTTTGGTAGTTATAGACTTAGTATTATCTATAAGGAAATAATTATGGATTTATGTAATACCCTGATGTAGAAATTATTTCTAAGTTCTATGCATGGTTTGGATTTATGAGATATATATATATATATATATATATATATATATATATATATATATATATATATATATATATATATATATCTTGGATTTGGATGTTATGATGGTGATTATAAGAAATGGATGATTATGTATGTGTAGAAATCGATATTAATTTGAGATTGAATATTGGAAGTTGTTAGATGATTGAGGTTTTGAATTAAAAGTGTTTTGTATTCATAGGTTTTAGTTGAGTCCATTTTTTAAGGGAAACTCTTACAGTTTTTCTGTAGGAATTTCCTAAAATGTTTTATAAGTTAAAATTTAGAACTTACTAGACTTGTGAATACTTAACCACTCTCAATTCATATATTAGTTATAGGTTTGATCTGTTAGCTAGAATGGTGCCTCTAGCACCAAATGTTGTTAGCTCAAGGGTCAAATATTAATCTCGAGATTTTGATTATTAAAACAAAACAAATAAATTTAAATTATATTATTTGTGCTAATAATATTCTATGCAGATTACATATGGAAAAGTAATAAATGAACAAGGCAAGTCCTACAAATTCAAAAATTATGAAGACATTTGAAGACTCTAGTGGTTAGACTTTTAGGATTTATTGTAGGATAGAGAGAACATCTAGATGGCTGCATGATTGAGGCGGATCGCAGGTAACTTGCAACAACAGCCTGTAAGGCAATATGATAAGTTGATCAAGTATGGAGCTATTGAGTTCTCAGGCACCATTGATCCTATGGTAGCTGACTAATGGTTAGAGAGGTGTGAACACCCAAATTTTGAGGCTCGAAGAGCCATTCTTTTCGGACTGCAAATAGCCCGGCCGGACCAAAGGCCATTTTGGAAGTTCACCGAAAGTATGCCAATATGGTACTTGAAATGTCCGGGACGTCGCGAGGATCGCGGATCTGGGCCCGAAATTTTTTTTGGAGGTCCGGAGTGCCCGGAAAGGCCTCCGGAGCGAAAAGATAGCAAGACCACCGACCACCGGCGGCCCAGCCACCGGCCACGGCGGCCCAGCCGCCCGAGCCCGGCGGCCCCAGCCGCCCAAGTCGGCGGCCCGGTCCGACGGCCCAACCGCCGGCACCGCGCGGCCCGGCGGCCCAGCCGCCGGACACGGCGGTCCGGCCGCCGAGAGCCGGCGGCCCAGCCGTCGAGCACGGCCGCCGAGTCCGGCGGCCGACCGCCGAGAGCCGGCGGCCCAGCCGCCGATCCCGGCCGCCGGAACAGTCTGTCTGTGCCTTTAAATAGTGGCCTTGGCACTCCGTTTTCGACACTCAGTCTGTGTTGACGGACGCTCCTTCTCCCTACGCTCTTTGCGATTCTTTACTGCTTTCTTGCATTTTTTTTTAATTTTAGTTTTATTTTATTGTTGTAATACTTGGTCACTTAAAATTAAATTAAAATTAATTCCCTGAACGAGGAGCTTAACCTGGAGTTAAGAAGCGGTCGACGATTAAATCAGGTACATGAACTGAACTCTGCCTATTTAATTTTAGCACTTCATGCATGCTTCTTTTCTACTCCTAATAATTCTACAACTGCATAAATGCATCCATGTCATCATTAGGCAAACAAATTGCCTCAATCAAATAAATTTAGGCTAAATGCCCGATTAATTAATAATCGTGGTATTAAAGCCTAAATCCGACAATATTGGCTTAAAATACCTAGTTAATTAATAGCTATGGTGTAATCGCCTTTATTTCAAACAAATCTGGCTTAAGTCCAATTAATTAATAATTGTGGCTAAAAGTCTTAATCGATCACGTTTTGGCAACAAATTGCCTACAATTAAATCAATCTTTTGGCAAAATGCCTTAAAATTAATCAACTTATTTTGGCTAAAAGCCTTAAATCAATCATTTTGGCGACAATCGCCCAATCAACATCATTTTGGCAATCAAATTGCCTAAATCACTCTTTTTGGCTAAAAGCCTTAAAATCAATCATTTTGGCGACAATCGCCTGAAATTAATCATTTTTGGCAACGATTGCCTAAATCAATCTTTTTGGCTAAAAGCCATTAAAATCAACATTTTTGGCATCAAATGCCTAAAAATCAATCAATTCTTTGGCAAAATGCCTAAACAAAATGCACGAAGCATACACACACTCATGCATAAAGCATCCCCATTCAAAGCCCTCTAAAAGAGGCCTATCGAACTACGTCGACTTTGATCTTCCATTCAAACGGAAGTACGTAGGCACGTTTGGGATTTAACCCCGAGCGGCAAGTCAAAATCACATAAACACTTTCATTGGTCCAAATCATATCATCCTACACCCTGCAAAGCATTCATTGTTTAGGTTAGTTCATCAGCATGACATAGTCCCGGGATCCACCTCGGGTTCGTAGACCATGCTTTAACATTGGGTTAAATAATATAGCATTCAGGTTAATTAAAATTGGAGTCACTTAGGGTTTTTTCCTAGTTTACCCTAAAACAATTAAACAAGGTGGCGACTTATACATTCACGTGCATTTCTATCCTTAGTCACATGCATTCATATGCTATGATGTTCGGGTAGGGGTTCACAGTTTGGCGACTTCACTGGGGAGCATATTGTAATGTTTTTGCATAAAAAGTGGACTACAATTGTTGAATAAACTAACCTGCCCTTCTTTAGGGCATTACTTTATTATGCTTTGTTTTACAGGGTACCTTGACATAAATCGAGTGTTCTTTCTTTAAGAATACTCGATGAGAGGAAATTTGAACTTAAGTGACAAATTTGATTAAGACATTTAAATTTGTTGATCTATTTGCACGATTGAGAATCTTTTTCTCCATTGCATAAAAAAAATGAATTTCAAATGAATTTCTTCTCTCTCTGTTCAAACTTCTGAGTCTGGATAGCAAGTAGCGCTGATCGACAAGTCTCATTGATTATGTCGACGGACAGCCAAAGCGTCCTCCCTGTTACCGCAAACCTCCCCTAATCCTTTTAGAGGTGGCCCATGGGTATGCGTACCGTTGGACCCACGCGAAACTCTTTGTTTCACATGTGGTTAGGTATATCCATACTCAAGGTTCAAGGGTCCCTTATAAGCCGATTCTCTATTTGAGTCATAGCCTATAGAACCTACCCTTTAGGACTGTATGCACCCAATGATGTGAATCATATCATTAAACAGATTATGACGTGTTGTTATGCGCATTCACGACATGTCATAAACATGGGGTAAACACAAAGAGAGCATGAAACACTCTTTTACTTTCAGTCATGCACAGTTGGACAAGAGAGTCAATTCACCTCACATCAGCTACCTGATACACCGACCACTGTACCTAATCCAGCTACCCTTATCCTTACAGGTGCCCACGATCCAAGTGCCCACATCTGTGCCAGCCACACCTACAGTACTATCACCAGCTTCACTAGCTTCACCAGCTACACCAGCTTCACCTGCAACTCCTACAACTTTATCTACACCAATGGCATCACTTGCTGATATCCAAACCCTCATTGAACAACTAGAGGCTAGAATGGAGGCCAGAATGAATGAAGCACTGGCTGCCCAAAGGACCGCCCTGATAGCTGAACTGGGTAATGGGAATGGTAATGGAAATGGGACTTCCGCTGGGGGAAGTGGACCTGCTGCCTCCAATCAGGGTCCTGCTGCTGAACCTGCAAACCCTGCCCTAAACCTGGATGATATGCCCTCTAAAACTGCCTCTGAGCTGGAAGCTCAGAGAATGAGAGAAAAACTAGAGCTCCTACAAAGGTCCATCACTGCTCTCAAAACCCACAAGGAAGTGGTGGACATGGACTCCTTGTCCTTGTTCCATGAAGCTCGGTTGCCAACTAAGTTCAAGATGCCCAACATGGACAAATTTGATGGAACCACTTGTCCTAAGACTCATTTGAAAATGTATGTAGGTGCTCTTAACCCATTTGGATTGAGCAGCGAGCTCCTTGCTCAGTTGTTCCAACAATCTCTTACCGGTGCCGCATTGAGGTGGTTTGTCAGCTTAGACCGATCCAAAATGAAAACATGGGAAGACATCTGCAATGCATTTAATTCCTAATACCGCTATAACATGGAGGTGGATGTCACTCGAAGAGAACTAGAAACCACCAAGCAGAAAAACAATGAACCCTTTTCCTCGTTCCTTACGAGGTGGAGGGCCAAAGCCGCCCAAATGATTAACCGGCCTTTTGAACAAGAGCAGGTAGACATAATAATAAAAAATCTGCAGCCTGTCTACCAACAGCAACTACAGACTCAGTACCTACCAACATTCCAGTCGCTCATTGCCACTGCTACGAAAGTAGGAAGATCTGATTCAGATGGGGCAACTGAAAGAAGACTCAGGAACCTCAAAGTATAAGAAACCTAGCCAAGTTAGCAAGGTCCACGAAGTGGCTAGCATCACCCCCACGAATCCTTTACGTGTGGGGAACATGAGAAATAATAATCAATCGTCCAGAAGAACTTATACTGATCTCGGAATGCCGATCCTTATGGTATTCCGAGAGGCCGTCAAGGCCAACTACATCAAGCCTTTGGAAGCAAGGCCACCACCAAATCCATTACCAAGGAATTACAGGGCTGATGAATACTGTGAGTATCATCAAGGGCATGGGCACAAGACTGAAGCGTGTTGGACACTCAAGAACCGCATCCAGGACCTGGTGGGCAACGGTTCGATTATTCCCAGAAGTAAGCCAAACATTAGTACTAACCCCTTACCAAATCACGGGGTAAATGCTATTATGGCTGATCAGGAACTGATCGATCCTTTCGAACTATTCCTAGAAATGAATAACATCTGTGTCTTGGATTTGAATGACCTAACCGGAGAACTTGATGCTATAACCAGGAGCGGGAGACAATATGAACCGTTAGTTTTGGACAAAATTCAAAATAAACCCTACCAGAGGGCAGAGGAGCCAAAGGAGGACCCGGTGCTGTCACAATTAAAAAAGACACAAGCTAGGGTGTCAATCTGGGAACTTTTGGCATCATCCTTTCCTCATCGCCAAGCTCTTTGCAAGGCTTTGAGTCAACTTCAGATGCCTGTGGAAGTTAGCCCTGAAGTGCTAGTATCCACCCTCACTCAATCATCTAAAACACGAAACATCGATTTCTCTGATGACGATTTGCCCAAGGAGGGAGGCAGTCATAACAATGCTCTTTATGTCACTGTTCAGACTCGAGACAAAACCGTGCCCATGATTCTCATTGATAATGGGTCGGCGCTGAACGTCTGCCCACTGAGAGTAGCCAGCTGTGTAGGGTTGGAAGAAACTGACTTCACTCCCTCGGACCAGATAGTGAAGGCCTATGACAGCACCCGGAGGGAAGTATTGGGGGTTGCTACGCTAAAGTTAACAGTTGGGCCAGCTGTGATGGAAGTCCCCTTCCAGGTAATTGATGTACCGACTAGCTTCAACCTGCTTCTAGGCCGACCATGGATACACCACACTAAGGCAATACCCTCGTCCTTGCACCAAAAGGTCAAGTTTCCATATGAGGACAAAGTTATCACCATTCAGGGGGATGACTACAGTCAGCTCAAAAAGCCAAAGGGCCAGCCTCTCTTTGAGGTCAACCCTGAGACTGCCAACCTACCCCTCTCGGGATTTCAATATGATACTGTGCAGTTCATAGAAGGAAAGACTGCAAACAATCGAATTCTCTTTGATTTCGGGACGGTGCAAATAAACTGCATAGTGCCCTTGATGCTTAAGATGTCTTATCTGCCAGGAATGGTTATGGCCAGATCTGGGAAAACATACCCCAGACTGCAAGCCTGGGAATTTCCAGTGAGTGAAGGGACCTATGGGTTGGGTTATGAGCCCACTGATGAGGACCGTGCTGAGAGGACCCGAAGAGGAAGGAAAGAGAATGTACAGATGCGGCCTTACCTTTTGACTCTGAACAGCTACTTCTGCAAACCGGGAGAAGCAGTTCCTTACTGTGGCTTCCGAGAACCCTTTTGCTGCCCAACCGCTAGGAAGATGTTGCCTGGGTTAGAGATATTCTCAGATGTCTGGGGCAACAAGCCCGAAACCATAATTGAACTGGATGCGGAAGACTTCATGCAGCCTAGTCTCTTTGACGAAGTTGCGGTTATCACAGGAAATGATGGGAATCGAGACCTGCTGGATCTGATCAAGCTGAATGAAGGACCTCTCACCAACTGGTACACCGAGGAGGAGCGCGCTGCTGATAAACCCCCTCTCGAGTCAAACCTGGTACCTAAGTCGGTAGTCAAGTCCTGTATTGAGTCTGAGTCTGACCCCGAGTCTGAGTCTGACCCCAAGTCTGAAACCGAGTCAGAGTCCAGTTCCAGTTCTGAGTCGTCTGCGTCAGATCTAGAAGATCCAGATTTCAAATTTGATGTATTCTTTGAAGACGATTCCGTCATAATTAATAAAGGCTTGCAAATTCTTGATTACCCTGCGTGTCTATCTTTCCAAGCATTTCCAAGCAAAAATAATCAAATAAATGAAATAAAAAATGAAAAGGAAAAAATAATAGTTGGCAAAGAAGAAAACGAACATACATACATTGCATCTGATTGCATGAACAGGGAACAGGTTAGTGAATGTTTGAAGAAATTTGCTGATTGCTTCATGTGGAAAGCAAGTGACATCACTGGAATTGACCCAGCAATAGTGGTGCACAAGATTCCAGTATATCCAGAGGCTAAGCCAGTGAAACAGAAGCTAAGAAGGCTGAAAACAGAATGGTCCTTGAAGATCAAGGAGGAAGTTGCCAAGCAGCTGGAAAACAAGTTCATAGAACCTATTGCCTACCCGACGTGGTTAGCAAACATCGTGCCGGTGCCAAAGAAGGATGGAAAAGTGCAAATGTGTGTGGATTACCGGGATTTGAATAAAGCATGTCCGAAGGACGACTTTCCCCTGCCGCATATTGACTTACTAGTGGACCGTATGGCTAGACACGAGATGGTCTCCTTGACTGATCTTGCTGTCGGTTATAATCAAATAATGATGCATGGGCCAGACAAAGAGAAAACGGCGTTCATCACAGAATGGGGGACTTACTGCTACAGGGTCATGCCTTTTGGGCTAAAAAATGCCGGGGCAACTTATCAAAGAATGGCAACGACCATCTTCCATGACATGATTCACCAAGAAGTAGAAGTATACATTGACGATATGGTTGTTAAATCGAAAACAGCCGAAGAACATACAACAGCACTTGAGAAGTTCTTCCTTAGACTTCAAAAGTACAATTTAAAGCTCAATCCGGTAAAATGCCTGTTTGGAGCTACATCCGGAGTGTTTCTGGGGCATATGGTCAGTCGGAGGGGCATAGAGATTGACCCTTCGAAAGCCAAGGCCATTCTGGAAATGCCAGCACCGAGGACGGAAAAAGAAGTTCGGGGTTTCCTGGGAAGGCTACAGTACATTAGCCGGTTCATCAATCAATTGGCCGATACTTGTGGTCCGATTTTCAAACTACTCAGGAAAGGAGTAGCAGTCAAATGGAATGAGGATTGTCAGAAAGCTTTCGACCAAGTCAAGCAATATCTGCTATCCCCGCCAATGTTACAGCCACCAAGGCTAGGAAAGCCTTTGTTATTATATCTATCGGTGACAGAAGAAGCGATGGGTGCGATGCTAGCTCAACAAGCTGAAGATACGAAGGTAGAAAACGCCGTGTATTACCTTAGCAAGAGGATGCTGGAATATGAGCTAAAATACAATAAGATAGAGAAGCTATGCCTGGCTCTAGTTTGGGCCTGTACAAAGCTGCAGCACTACCTCTCGTCTTACACTACGTATGTGATTTCTGAATCGAACCCCTTGAAATTCCTTATGGAGAGGCCGGTTCTTGACTGTAAAATGGCTAAGTGGGTGTCGGTGCTCGCAGCCTATGACTTAAAGTTTGTACAACGGAAGGCAGTGAAAGGCGGAGCCTTGGCTGATCAATTAGCAGAATTGCCGGTCGAAGACCAAATGCCGGAAGTAGAATTTCCTGATGAAGACTTGTTGAGCGTGGAAAGTGAGGTCTGGGAGATGTACTTCGATGGAGCTTCAAACTACCATGGAAACGGGGTTGGAGTCGTATTCAAAACTCCTTGTGGAGAATACGTCCCAATCGCAGTCAAACTAGATTTCGACTGTATCAACAATGAAGCCGAGTATGAAGCTTGCATCAAGGGGTTAGAAGCGGCCCTGGAAAAAGAAATAAAAATCCTCAAGGTTTTTGGAGATTCCAACCTGATAGTCTCTCAAGCTCTAAGGAAATGGAAAATTAAGGAAGAACGTTTGGTTCCTTACCTGCAACGTTTGGACGAGTTGGCCCAACAGTTTGAGGAACTATCTTTTCACTACCTGTCGCGCGCCAAAAATCAGTTTGCAGATGCTTTAGCAACCTTGGCTTCCATGGTTAATGTAGGGGGAGATCAAGTCATTCGACCTCTGACGGTTCGGCTGCAGAAACAGCCAGCGCATGTCATGAACCTAGTCGATGACAAGCCGTGGTTTTGGGATATACAGAATTATCTTCAGAATGAAGTCTACCCGGAGGGATCCAACAAGACTGATCAACGAACATTGAGACGGTTAGCATCTGGATATTTCCTTACCGGGAGAGCCCTGTATAAAAGGAGTTGGAATGATCTGCACCTAAGGTGCGTTGATGAAGGAGAAGCTCAAAACATCATGAATTCCCTACATAATGGGGAGTCCGGTCCACATATGCACGGGATAGCCTTGGCTCGAAAAATCATGAACCTAGGTTATTATTGGTCGACCATGAATGCAGATTGCGTGAGGCATGCGCAGAAATGCCATAAATGTCAAATTTTTGCTAAAGTACAAAAGCAGCCTCCAGTCAATCTGAATCCCATTACTTCACCATGGCCTTTCGCAACTTGGGGCATAGACATGATCGGAAAGATCCATCCAAAGGCTTCCAATGGCCATCAATTTATCCTGGTTGCTGTTGATTATTTCACTAAGTGGATTGAGGCAGCCTCCTATTCGGTCTTGAATACCAAGAAGGTAGCACAGTTCGTTCGTACCAACATCCTTTGTCGGTATGGAACGCCATTTGAGATCATTACTGATAACGGGTCTCACTTTCAAAGCGAATTCTCGGATCTACTGAAGCAAAAGAAGATTCAGCATCACAAGTCTTCACCCTACCGTCCACAAATAAATGGGGCTGTAGAGGCTGCAAACAAGGCTATAAAAGTCATTTTGCAGAAGACAGTTCAAAAGCATAGAGCGTGGCACGAACAATTGCCAAATGCCTTGTGGGGATATAGGACTTCAATCAGAACACCTACTGGGGCAACCCCGTATTCCTTAGTATATGGCATGGAAGCAGTATTGCCTATTGAGCTAGAAGTTCAGTCGGCGAGGGTTATCCGGGAAAGCCAGATTAGTAAAGCAAATTGGGCAGAGAATTATCATTTGCAGCTCTTAGGTATGGATGAAAAGCGATTGCGAGCAATCCACCAAACTCAAGTTTATCAAAGAAGAATAGCGCGGCATTTTAATAAGAAGGTCAAAGACCGGAAACTGGAAGAAGGTTGTTTGGTTCTGAAGGAGATTAGACAGCCAATCATAGATCCACGTGGGAAGTTTCGTCCTCATTGGGCTGGACCCTATGTGTTAAAGAAGATATTGTCAAGCGGAGCCGTTATTTTGACTGATTTGGATGGTTTGGAATTCACTAATCCATGTAATTTAGATCAGTTAAAAAGATATTTTGTGTAATTGTAATCATTGCATAATGTATGATGAACTACATTACACCTGATTCTCTTTGGAAAAAAAGAAATTATATATCGGAGATATGTAGGCAGCTCTCATTGGGCGCGGTCTAAACATCAATAAAAAAAAATTCATTTCATAATTTCATTCTTCTTTGTCAAAAAAAAAAAAGAAGAAAACAAAAAAAAAAAAAAGAAAAACCCGCTAAGTCGAAAACCCGAAAGGGCGGCTTAGGCAAAAGTCGAGGCCCGCTACGCTGAAAACCCAAAAAGGGCGGCTTAGACAAAAATGGGTAAGCTCGCTAAGTTGAAAACCCGAAAGGGCAGCTTAGGCAAAAATTAGAGCTTGAAATAAATAAAGTTGAAAAATGCTTGGAAAGCTAAATGATTTTCTCAATTTAAGCTAAAAAGTCAAATCTCATTCCAATAGCAGCCCAAAGTCAGGCGGAAAGCAAAAGAGTCCAAACGAATAATGAAGTCTAAATCCAAATCCAAAGCAAAAAAAAATACATCCAAAGAAAAGATTCAAAAGCCAAATAAAGGTCAAAAAAAGAGAACTACATCCAAAATCCAAAAGCCTATAGGAGCCTAGGTGTCCCGTCTCCTCCGTGGAGCAACATCCTCCGAGTCACCCCTAGCTGTTGAACTCTGCCCAGCCTCACCTGTCTGAGGAGCCAGCACAATCCCCTCACTAGTCCCGATCTCATCAGCCTGAACCCAACCCTCGAGTGCACTCAGCAGTGCGGTCCTCCTTGGTCTCTCAATTGGCTAGACATTGGCAATGAACCAGGCTCGATACTCAGGAGAAGTCTGAATACTGGCAGGATTAGGCAAGGGCCTAACCATATGGTGATCTCTAACCCAAGCTCTAAGGACTGCTCGGGTAACACCCGGGGTAATGGCTGAATCAGCAGGAAAGTCATCCGTAATCGGAACAGTCTGATCTATCCCCATCTGTCTCAAGACGCGTGAAGCACAGTACCAAGTACAATGTGTAAAGCCCAAAAGTTCACAATTTGGCCTAAGGCCCTAAAATCTACAGTTTTTCGGCCTAAGGCCCGGATAATAAAAATATGCAAAGGTGAAAAAGAACTCACCTGGGCATAGATGCCAGTCATGGAGTCGTGCGTGTCAGCATCTGCCATGAGATCAACCTCATCGAGAGAAATCCCCAGAGACCCGAGAAAGTCCTCGTCACTGCTAGGAGAAGCCATAGAGGAAGGAAGTCTTGTAACTTTGAAAGTTGAAAGGATTTGAGAGAACTCTTGTGTAGAGAGTTTAGAATGAGTGAATAGTGAGATTTCAAGCTATTTATAAGCAAATGGCCAAAACGCGGGTCTTCTGGACGCGTCTGTTTTTAGCCTCCAAAATTTGTGTTTCAGACAACCACCGACTCCCATAAATCATTTTTATGGTTGCCGGTGGGGGGCAACTATGAACACCCAAATTTTGAGGCTCGAAGAGCCATACTTTTCGGACTGCAAATAGCCCGGCCGGACCAAAGGCCATTTTGGAAGTTCACCGAAAGTATGCCAATATGGTACTTGAAATGTCCGGGACGTCGCGAGGATCGCGGATCTGGGCCCGAAATTTTTTTTGGAGGTCCGGAGTGCCCGGAAAGGCCTCCGGAGCGAAAAGATAGCAAGACCACCGACCACCGGCGGCCCAGCCACCGGCCACGGCGGCCCAGCCGCCCGAGCTCGGCGGCCCGGTCCGGCGGCCCAGCCGCCTGTCTCGGCGGCCCGGCCGCCGATCCCGGCTGCCGAGTCCAGCGGTCCAGCTGCCGAGCCCGGCGGCCCGGCCGCCGGAACAGTCTGTCTTTGCCTTTAAATAGTGGCCTCGGCACTCCGTTTTCGACACTCAGTCTGTGTTGACGGACGCTCCTTCTCCCTACGCTCTTTGCGATTCTTTACTGCTTTCTTGCATTTTTTTTAATTTTAGTTTTATTTTATTGTTGTAATACTTTGTCACTTAAAATTAAATTAAAATTAATTCCCTTAACGAGGAGCTTAACCTGGAGTTAAGAAGCGGTCGACAATTAAATCAGGTACATGAACTGAACTCTGTCTATTTAATTTTAGCACTTCATGAATGCTTCTTTTCTACTTCTAATAATTCTACAACTGCATAAATGCATCCATGTCATCATTAGGCAAACAAATTGCCTCAATCAAATAAATTTAGGCTAAATGCCCGATTAATTAATAATCGAGGTATTAAAGCCTAAATCCGACAATATTGGCTTAAAATACCTAGTTAATTAATAGCTATGGTGTAATCGCCTTTATTTCAAACAAATCTGGCTTAAGTCCAATTAATTAATAATTGTGGCTAAAAGCCTTAATCGATCACGTTTTGGCAACAAATTGCCTACAATTAAATCAATCTTTTGGCAAAATGCCTTAAAATTAATCAACTTATTTTGGCTAAAAGCCTTAAATCAATCATTTTGGCGACAATCGCCCAATCAACATCATTTTGGCAATCAAATTGCCTAAATCACTCTTTTTGGCTAAAAGCCTTAAAATCAATCATTTTGGCGACAATCGCCTGAAATTAATCATTTTTGGCAACGATTGCCTAAATCAATCTTTTTGGCTAAAAGCCATTAAAATCAACATTTTTGGCATCAAATGCCTAAAAATCAATCAATTCTTTGGCAAAATGCCTAAACAAAATGCACGAAGCATACACACACTCATGCATAAAGCATCCCCATTCAAAGCCCTCTAAAAGAGGCCTATCGAACTACGTCAACTTTGATCTTCCATTCAAACGGAAGTACGTAGGCACGTTTGGGATTTAACCCCGAGCGGCAAGTCAAAATCACATAAACACTTTCATTGGTCCAAATCATATCATCCTACACCCTGCAAAGCATTCATTGTTTAGGTTAGTTCATCAGCATGACATAGTCCCGGGATCCACCTCGGGTTCGTAGACCATGCTTTAACATTGGGTTAATTAATCTAGCATTCAGGTTAATTAAAATTGGAGTCACTTTGGGTTTTTTCCTAGTTTACCCTAAAACAATTAAACAAGGTGGCGACTCATACATTCACGTGCATTTCTATCCTTAGTCACATGCATTCATATGCCATTGATGTTCGGGTAGGGGTTCACAAGAGGTTGGAAAGGGTTTTCACTAAGGTCCAGTGTGCATAAAGTTATGATTATGCAGTCTCCTTACTCTAGGAGGATGCATATGAATGGTGGAAGACAGTCCCTAGGAGTAGAGTATAGCCACCAGTTTTGACCTGGGTGATTTCTTGAGGTAGTTTAGGAAGAAATATGTTCCATCTGCTTATATTGATGCTAGGATAGAGGAGTTCCTACAGTTGAAACAGGAACATAGGACTGTAGCAGAGTATGAGAGAGAATTCAACCGGCTAAGTTATTATACTAGGAATATGTTAGCTACTAGTAGATATAGATCCAAGAGATTTAAGTAAGGACTGAAGCCTAGCATTAAGAGCCATGGATTGGCTTTGAACATGAGAATTTCTCTGCATTCGTATCATAAGCTCTGAATCAAGAGAAGGTTGATCAAGAGAGACTGTAAAGACAGAAGCATCAGAAAAAGAGAAGAATGTCAAGATGACTTTTTTTAGAGTAGGTAGTTCTAGACGTAAGAAAAGGAAATTTTTCGGCCATTTCCTTCCAAATCAGGTAGTGTGAGGCCATAAAGTCAGAGGCAGTTTAGACCCGCACTGCCACCCTTAAGAGCTCCTCTGGTTAGTTGCAATTTTACTTATTATGGTAAAGTCCATGGAGGGATATGTAAATTAGCCATACAAGCATGTTTTAACTATGACGAGGTTGGGAATTTTGTGAAGGATTGCCCTAGACCCAGGGTAGCTACACTTTACACAACTGTAGAGAGGTCAGTATAGAGACTTATAGCCAACTATAGATCTTCTCAGACTGCAGGCAGAGGTAGAGGTAGAGGTAGAGGTAGAGGTAGTGCATCTAGCAGTAAAGGAACAGTGAATCAGCCAGAGCCTATAGGTGCACTGGCTAGAGTTTATGCTATGAGGCAAAGGCAAGATGTTGATTCAGCAAATGTGGTAGCTGGTATATTTTCTTCATTTGGTCATGATGCATATGTGCAATTTGATCCTGGATCATCTCATTCCTATGTTAGTGTTGTGATTTCATGTTATGCTTTTATTCCTTGTGTAAAATTAGATTATGATGTGTTAGTATCGAGTTCTTTAGGACAAGAAGTCATTATGAATAAGTTATATGAGGAATGTCCACTAGAGATCCAAGATCATATATTTTTGTTTGATTTGATAAAATGCCCTTTAGAGTTAATGTCATTTTTGGCATGGATTGGCTAAAGAAATATCAAGCAGTAGTTGATTGTGACCTTAAAAAGATTGTATTTAAGTTGCTTGAGTTTGCAAGCATAGTAACAGCTGCTTTAGATTAAAAGGTAATCCGTTAAGGATGTGAAGCATACCTAGCACATATAGTTGACACTAGAGTAGGAACCCTTAGTCTTAAGGATATTCTTACTATGTGTGATTTTTCGAATGTTTTTCTAGATGAATTACCAAGATTGCCAACAGAGAGATAAGTAGAATTTGAGATTGAGGTTATGACAGGAGTTGAACCAATTTCTATTACCCTTTATAGGATGGCTCCAGCTGAACTAAAAGAATTGAAAGTTTAGTTATAGGAATTACTTGATAAAGGGTTTATTCGCCCTAGTGTGTCACCAAAGGGAGCTCCATATTATTTGTAAAGAAGAAAGATGGTAGTCTTCGATTATGTATAGATTATTAGCAATTGAATAAGGTCATGATCAAGTATAGATATCCTTTGCAAAGGATAGATGATTTATTTGATCAGTTAAAGGGTGCTTTTGTATTCTTAAAGATAGATCTAAGATCAGGGTATCATCAATTGAGATAGAGAGCAGAATGTTCCAAAGATAGCATTTAGGACCCATTATGGTCATTATGAGTTCTCAATTATGCCCTTCGATTTAACTAATGCTCCAGCTGCATTTATGGATTTGATGAACACAATCTTTAGACCTTATCTAGATCGATTTATTATGGTCTTCATTGATGACATACTGATGTATTCTAGAGATGCAGAAGAATATGATAGACAATTGAGGATTGTTGTTCAGACTTTACGATAAAATCAGTTGTATGTTAGTTTTCTAAATGTGAATTTTCGTTAGCACAAGTTGCTTTTCTTAGACACACAATATCTGCAGAGGGTATTTTGGTAGATCCCAGTAAGATAGAAGCTATTTCTAGTTGGAAGCCACCAAAGAATGCCTCTGAGGTTCGCATTTTTCTAGGGCTGGCTGGATATTATCAAAGATTGTTTAAAAGATTTTCCATAATTGCTTTGTCGTTAACAAAGTTATTGCGAAAGAATGTTAAATTTGAATGGACTAATAAGTGCTAGGAGGGCTTTGATAAGCTGAAAAAGTGTTTAATGGAGGCTTTAGTCTTGACTTTGCAGTTGTAGACGCTTAAATTTTGCCCCTAAAAGGTTCAATGATGATACACCGTTTTTTGCATAAAATTAGATTGGGATTCCCGATCGCCCCGGTCCTCGCAGCAATGGTCTATGGCTGAAATTATCTGTGTTTAACCATTTTTACTTTTTTGGGTCACCTGGCGTTTCGCTACGACACCAGGCCCAGGAAGCGCGTGGCTCACCTGACACATTTCACATTGCATTGCCTGGTTTCGCGTACCACCCGGTTTGATTTTATAAAAGTAGGCTCGGTCCCGTTGCGCGACTTGATAGTGGCATTTTTTTGTCATGTTAGGCCTAAAATGGGGCCACCTCACCCTCAAATGTCTATAAATAGGCGTTGGGGGTGTATTTTGAAGGGGAGGTTTTTGAAAACAAAGGGGAGACTCTTGCATTTTTGAAACTCAACCTAAAATCGAAAGGCAATTAGTGTTAACTTTGGATCCAAGTTGAGATTTGTTGTTTAATCAATAAAAAAAAACCCCCGAGATCAATCTAAAATCCTAAAAACACATATTTTAATCTTGAGATTCGAACTATTGGATTGAGAACCAAGGAGTTGGGTTTCTTCATCCATTTTTCATCCAATCTTCAAGTGAAACCATCAAAGTTAGTTCTTGAGAACCTTTAATCTCCTTCCTCATCTTTTTCTTTTCTTTTTTCGATGTTTAAAACACCTTTTCTGTGTCTGGTTGTGAGGGAAACCTAGGATTAACCAAACAAGGGTTTCTGCATTGCTATGGTGTGTGGCCAATAGTAGTGGCGTGCTCCACTTCCTAGTGTAACATCCCTTCCCAGTACACCCGTTAACCCAAATGAACCGATCCGAGACGCTACAATCTGGTTGAACTTATATCCTGTCATGCTGATATCATCCTGTATGCTAAATATGAATATAAAACACTCCCAATCAAACTTCAAACTTTCAATATCTCCAACTAATCATCATAACACAACAACACTTTATATATATAGTCATAACTGTATAAATCCTCAATAGCATTTAAAATCCAGCAATTAATTGCATTCATGATCTATATCAAGTCTTCATGACCTAATCATACCAACTATAGTAAAATATTTCAATCATTTCCTCCAAATACTTACACCACAATAATTACATGCTTCAATTATATTTCCAATCACATAAGCTCTAACAAATGTAATAATTATACATGCCATAAATCTTAATACATGCCATAATTCTTAATATTACAACTCTCAATCTACTATGACCAAGTTAATCACTTCTGCTTTGAACGTACTCCTCAAGTCTTCAAGTACCAACCACGATCTTCAACCTACGCGTGATAAAAATCGACGCGCTGAGTATAAAACTCAGTGGTGCTCATAATTCACATACTAAACAAAGTGCGATGGCAACTAACTTAAAATACAAATTTCATAAAGCATTGATACTCATAGAATCAGTAAATTTCAACATAAATGTCTCTTTATAGCAACGAATAAACTTCTAATTCATAAACATCAATAATTTAGTTCTAATTATCTCATAACTCCTTTACATGAACCTTAAATCACACCTTATGATACTATCATGATCTTACCTGCTGGTCATTGTGTTGTATGAATGAAATCAATAAACATGTAAGATTACATAACAGTATATGTTCATTGTCTTACTTGCTATTCATTATGCTGTATAACTTATGCACTTTTAGTCACATCATATAAGTTATGATTAATAACATCTCATGACTGTATGGCTCCTTAAGAATTAAATAAATAAACGCGTAAGCATATATAACATGTTACTTTCATGATCTTACCTGATGTTCTTTATGCTGTATGAACTCTGCAACTTTGATTAAATTCAGTGAATATCACAATGAATGAAGAAACATATAAGCACATACATATGTAGAAATAAACATTTACTCACATATGGAATGTAAGCACACATATCATGATAATTTCATTTTCCCTTGATGATCTTTCTTGCTGTTTAGTATACTGTATGATTATGCAATTTATAGTCGATATAACTGTATAGCTCCATAAGGTTATAGTGAAACCGAAGTGATAAGAAAAACTGTATGAAACTGGATGAAACTGTATGCTTGGCTGCTATGGCCTGTATAATCATATCCACTCAACGGCCTGTAGCCGAAGTACCAAACTGTATGGGGCGCAGATCTGCTATTCTATGTCGCGACATAGCCTTATCTACATGGTTTCTACCTAACCTCAATGGAGCATATTAATGGAATGTCAATAGATAAACAAAAGCAAAGTAACTGTGTCATAATTTGCATGCTTGTGTCATGTTATTTTCACACCATTTGCATGCTTGCATTTTGTGTTTATACATGTGTTCATGTTGTCTTTTTGCTTTAAAATGGTTGAAGACATACAAGTTGAGAAAAGGAATACAATTGCATAGAATTCATAACTTCATACACCATTTCACATCATTTCAAAATTGCATAGAATACAATTACAAGTTGTGTTTACCTCATTTCACATCATTTGCATGCTTGCATGTTGTTTTGATACATGATTTAATGTTGTATTTTTGTTGTAAAATGATTGGAGGCATACAAAGTGAGCAAAGGAATCCAATTGCATAGAAAAAGAAGTCCAAAAGTGCATGAAAACACAAGTCGCGAGCGCGTACTTGAAAGTCGCGAGCGCGTAGAGTGCAAAATGAGAGATAGTGAGTTATCGGGCACAAGTCGCGAGCGCGTACTTGAAAGTCGTGAACGCGTAGAGTGCAAAATGAGAGACAGTGAGTTCCCAGGCCAAATTCGCGAGCGCGCGATGAAGGTCGCGAGTGCTTACAGGCCAAGGGCCAAGCCGCGAGCGCGTACTTGAAAGTCGCGAGCGCGAGAAGTGCCAAATGAGAGGCAAAGAGTTTCAGGTGAAAGTCGTGAGCGCGTATATGCAAGTCGCGAGCGCGTACAGTGCAAAATGAGAGTCAGTCGCGAGCTCTACATGCAATTCGCGCGCGCGTCGCGTTTTCCAGCCTGCACTGTCTGTACTCTTTTGATCATATCTCTCAATATAAAACTCCGATTTGAATGATTCAAAAACCCATGTAAAGCTAACACATAGAGGAACAAATAACTCTTATATGACACTTCCTAATTCCATCATTAAATGGGGTCAAAATCAAGATGAAGTTACTGGTAAAATTTCCAGTACCAGTAACTCCCCTGTTTCAGCATAAACTCACTATTTATTTCATTTATTCAATACCTCCCCTGTTTTCTCACCATTACCAGTCCTCCCACTCAACATGAAGCAATATTGTCTCATTATCAACACACCACACAATTTCTCATGCAAAGAAAATGGTAAATGAAAAGAGATATCACACCTTCACTTAACAAGCTTGGAATCTTCTTCTTAGCTTCCTTTTTCTTCTACCTTTGAGCTCACCTCTCCTATACATGAGAATTCTTATGAATCATCTAAAAATATCACCAAATGATTCAAGTATGAAATTCAAGAAGGTTTACTTACTTGGATAGAATAGAAGTTGAATTAATGTTTGAATCCCATTAACATCTTCACTAACATTAAAAGTGATGGAGAAAGGAAAGTGGAAGAGGAAAGTAGAGGAAGAAGATGAAGATAAGGATGAAGAAATGAAAATGAAATGGAACTCACGGGTAGTCTCTAGAATATCATGGATTTTGATGTGAAAATTACCAAATGGTACCTCTAGTGTCAAAATGGTACAACTTAATACGTCAACTTTATATTTTAGTGCAAGCAAGTCCTAATCCTTATAATTTGATCTTTTTGTTTCCTTCAAGTAAGTCCACTTCTTCTCTTTATTTCATTCTAGCCCACTCTAGACTCTAATGGCTCGAACCGGGTTTTGGATTAGCCCGACTCGACTCTAAGCAACGACTCGATTCAATAGAAAAATGGGACGTTACAGTTCTACCCCCCTAAAAAAAATTTCGTCCTCGAAATTCACTTACATTAAACACTTCCAACTCTCATAATAGTTTCCAACTCAATTTGATTCTTCGTTCATCGGCTAGCACTCACTAGCTTTATGTTCTCCACATGATTCTCCCAAATGAACATCCATACTAGCTAATATATCCAGTCCATATCAGCACTCAATCCAAAGACCGATATACTGCCCATTCTAAACATATCAGCATATCATAGACATATCATATCATATACATATCATATCATCATCTCATATACATATCAAGGCATTTCATTGCAATAGCCTATTCAAAGATTTGCATACAATAAATTCTCATAAAGCATGATGAGATTATAGAAACATATCCTGAGATCATATAATTTATGTTCATAACTGTATGAATAACTTTATGTTGTCATGGTACTTAATTTCGTCATGGTACTTCTTCTCATCCACTGTCATGCATATATACATATAGTCATACATGCATACTTGCAAGTTCCACTCAAGAAGAAAACAAAATGAAATCAAAGTTTCAAATGTCAAAACATGAAAGTAATTATACACAATCACAAAGTTATGCAAATCATACAATGTGCCATATAGATTATCTCAACTTGACCATTTATCCATAATGATTTGGTAGTTGCATCCAATTAGCAATTCCACCTTTCTCTTTTTTTTTTTTTTGACTCATAGATAGCTCACATAAATCCATAAATCATCTGTGACTTATAAATACTTCTATTAATGATTAACCAATCATTTCTGTCTGAAGAATGATCACTTATAAAATCTTGAGCATTTTGGCTCAGAATTTATTCTCATGTGCACATAGTGAGATCAACACGAACCACAACTCGTTCCTTTCGAGGTGGAGAGCCAAAGCTGCTCAAATGATCAACCGACCCTCTGAATAGGAACAAGTTGACATAATAATCAAGAATTTACTGCCTGTCTACCAGTTACAGCTTCAAACACAGTACTTGCCTACGCAATCGCTCATTGCGACTGCAACTAAGGTGGAAGACTCAATTTAGTTGGGTCAACTCAAAGAAGACTCATACAAGAAGCAGAATCATGCTGGACTTTGAAAAACCGCCTACAAGACCTGGTTGACAATGGGTCCATCATCCCCAAGAGCAAGCTGAATATCAACCAATCCCTTGCCTAACCATGGGATTAATGCAAAAAAAAAAAATTGCTGAACAAGAATCGTTCGATCCTTTCGAACTTTTCTTAGAAATGAATGAAGTTTGTGTCTGAGAAGGTTGAGATCAAACCTCCAAAAGAACAAAGGAATTGTTCAAGACCAACAACAACCTGTCTGATCGATTTAAGCATCGAGAAGAACAAAGTCACTACAGTCAATCCAATCCTAGTCCATCACAATCCACCTAGAGTCTATCTTTTAGGGTCTAGTTTTTCTCTTTTCATTTTCATTTCCATTCAAGTTTTCATTCAATTCAAATTTGTAAATCTAAGTGTCTTTTGTACACAAATTTTGTCTTATCAATAAAAAGGGATCAGTTTACGTTCCAATCATGTTTATACTCTTTCCCTCTCCTTTCCTGTGAAAGCAAAAAAAAATCGAAAAAAAAAATAATAAAAAAAAGAAAAAAAATGATGATAAAAAAGATAATAAAAATTGGCAAAGAAAAATGCATTCATTTGCTCTGCATCAATCAAAACTGGGGGCATCCTAAGAAGCGCCATCAAAGGGGAAGTTTTGAAGGGTAATCATGGAAAGGATCCAGCAAAGGGTACGCAAGACTTCAAACCGTACCGAGGCAAAGCCGATTGAAGGGGTTAGGGCCAGAATGGTTTCTCCGAAAACCCAGGAATGGAAGATGCTCCGACAGAGAGGTGTCTGAATTTTGAGCTTAAAAGCGACAGAATAAAGAAGTTATGTTTGGAATTGGGTTGGGTCTGCATGAAGTCGCAATGCTATCCATGCACTACTCAAGTCATCTCAGAATCAAGTTGCCTCGAAATTCTTTATGGAGAGGCTGCTTCTAAGCAAGCAAAAGGAAAAACGGGACAAAAGGAACCCCTGGTCAAAAGGAAGCAAACAAGCAAAAGAAAAAAAATGGGTCAAAAGGAACTTCTGCACAAAAGAAAGAAATCAAGGACAAAGATACAGGAAATCAAGTTGTCAAAAACGGGTCAACTGCAAGCTCTCCGTTAAATTCAAGCCCATCAAGGGTAGATGACAAATCATTTCAGCCATAAGGACAAAGACCAAGCATTCTAGAACCAAGCACATAGAACTCAGACATCACTTCATACGTGATCATGTACAAAAAGGTGACATAGTGATTGAGTTCATTCCTACAAAAAAGTAATTAGCAGATATTTTTACTAAACCTTTGAATGAAAGTCAATTCTGCTTAATTAAAAGAAAACTCGGTATGTTAGCTCTAAACTCTTAACTTTAGAACTCTATAAGTATGTTCTAAACTGTTTTCTATATTTGAAAGTGAAGACCTGCTATGTTCTAATACTTTATTCTATATATGTGTGAAAAATGTTTTTGTCTACAAAGAAATGCGTATTGCTCTGATATGACTTTCTAATGTCATTATCAGAATCTTGCTTTAGACAAAATTCAAAAACAGTCAATTTATTTTCTTTTGTGTCTATTTTATTATGTTTTGTGTCTTTAGTCTATTTAAGTTTTGGTGGTTTTATTTTATTTTATTTGTCGATTTGAATTTCCCTAAAAATTGTCTTTTATTTTCGTTTTATTCTTCTTTCCTAAAATCTATTTTGCCACTTAATCATTTCTGTCTTTCTATTAACTGCTCTATCTTCTCTCTTGCTCTCTTGCTAACGAAACTCTAAGTTGTTCTTTGCGTCAAAATCTTTAACAATGGCCGAATCAAGCTTCACCTCTTTAACCGACTCTCTAACTGAACAAGAACTCCAACTCCTCAAAAGGCTATCAAAGAAATATGAGCAAAAGGAGTCAAAACAGAAAAAGTCAATTGAAGAATCGAAGGAAGAAAAAGTGAAAACTGCAACATCAAAGAAACAAGTCACTAGGTCTCGCGACAAAGGTAAATCTATTCTTTCCCCATATCCTCTCATGCGTTCTCATATCATTGATTGGAAATTTTTCGGGAATGCTGAGTTCAACTTTAGGGAACTCTTTGAGTTTCAAGGTTGGATGGATTTTCTGATGCTAAACAGACCATGTTATGAGAATTTGGTTAAGGAATTCTATGGTTCTCTTAAGCTTAGTGGAACATAGTCGATTTCTGTAAAAATTGAGAGTGACATCAAAGCGTTCTCTTACGCTGACTTGAGTAAAATTTTTAATTTGCCAAATACTAGGTCTAGGGTAATGAAAATTAAGGATATTTCTAGGGTTAGTGAATACAAAAAGGAAGAGTTTGTGAAGAAAATTGTTAAAAGCGGTTCTGCAGATAAACAGGGTGTCATTGAATGCTCAAACTTGACGGATAGTATGAAGTGGTTGTAAAAACTGATTGTGCATTATATTTATCCCAAAAGTGCTTCACTTATATATGTGAATCAGGTTGAAATGTGCATTATGTGGCACATAGTTAAAAAGAAACCCTTCAACCTATGTTATACCATCTTTAACAAAATGTAGAATAACCCTAAGAAACTACCTTATGGAACGGTGCTTACACCAGTGTTTGAGTTTCTGAAAGTTGATTTGAATGAAAGTGATGGTTGCAATGTTTCAAAGCTAGACAGTGGGTCGTTGTAAATGAAAGATGAAGAAGGAGAAGAAGAGAAAGAAAAAGAAGAAGAAGCTAAGAAAAAGAAGAAAAGAGAAGAGAAAGGAAAAGCTAAGTTAGAAGAAACAGAGAAGGAAGAAAAGAAAGAGAAATTGAAAGAAGAAGAGAAAGAAAAGAAATTAGAAGAGGAAAAGAAGGAAGAGATAGAAAAAGAGAAAGAGACAGTAGCTGAGAAGGAAGCAGAGTCAGAAAAAGAAAAAGGGGAAGAAACATAAGAGAAAAAGGAGTCTGAAAAGGTAGAAAAAGGAAAGAAATAGAAGAAACCAGTGATGCTGAAACAGAAAAACTGGAATTGAGTGAAGAAGATAGGTCAAATGAGGTCAAAACTGAAAAAGAATCTGATTTTTATCAGCTCAAAGGAGTAGAGAACCTATGTTAGGCAAAATGGAAAAAGAGCTTACAGAGGAGCATAATAAGGATCTCGATGAGGCAATAAAACATTGCAAGACTGTGATTGAGCATAATCAGTCTCTCATCGAATCCTTGGAAAGAATGAAGGATGTTAATGAAAGGAAGCTAGCTGCTCTATAAGTTAAGGGAACACCCTACACTCCTGCCTCAGAGAAACCAAAGAAAGTAAAGCACACTGCGGGTAAACATAAGGTTCATGGAAGAAAGCCTCCATTACACCCTTCTTCTAAATGACCAGAAAGCTCTACTGAAACCACTCCTACTCAGAATCTCAGAAGTTCTAAGAGATTAGAACTAAATCCAAACCTCTTTGATTTTCTTTGTTTTGTCTGTATGAACAATATATTTTATTTTGTTATCTTTGTAGGTTAAAGTTATTTGAATTCTGTTTAATTTTTTTTATGATTTGATCTTTACTAATCCTTTTGTATGATGACAAAAAGGGGGAGAACACAAGACTGTTTGATGGTAATTTTAGTAATGTGTGGTAATTTTAGTACTTACATCTCATTTCTTATTATTTTCTAATCTGTGTTATTTCTGTTCTAGTGTGTGAGCTATATGTTTTATGTGATGAACTGATTGTTTAGCTTTTAGAACTTAGATTCTTATTCTAACATATGATCTGCAGGTTAGACTTAAGATTTTTGTTCTATTTCTAATGTCAGTTCTTATTCTATATGCTCTGATTATTAGAACTTAGAATGTCTTGTCTATTTTTTTTTTTTTTTGCTAGTTATAATATCAGTTTCTAAGAATTTTTCCTTGTTCTAAATTCCATAATTTTTTTTTCTGCACCTATTCAGGGGGAGCATAATACATGTTCTGAACTTGCTTCATGATAAGCTCATTTGACATACTTAGAAATTTTTTTTTATGCATAAAATTTAGGGGGAGCACATGATTTACGTTTGCTAAATTTTTTAGTTTGTCATCATCAAAAAGGGGGAGATTGTTGGCTCAAGGGTCAAATTCTAATCTCGAGATTTGATGATTAAACAAAATAAATAAATTTAAATTATATTTGTGCTAATAATATTTATGCAGAATACATATGGAAAGTAATAAATGAACAAGGCAAGTCCTTCAAATTCAAGAATTGTGAAGACATTTGAAGACCCTAGTGGTTAGACTTTTAGGATTCATTGTAGGATAGAGAGAACATTCAATTATAAGCACAAAAATCAATTTTCTCTCATCAAAATTATTTTCAAAAATAGTTCTTCAAATAAATCTTTTCGTTCCTTGATTTTATGTTAAAAATTGTTTTCAAATTCTCTAAGGATTCAAAATATTCAAATTACCTAAATCAAAGAGACTTTGTCTCTAGCAATTTTGGTAACAAGAATAAAGATCTTATGTACTTCATTTTCAGAAACAAATTTTTTTAAGAATCTTGATTTATTTCCTTACCTAAAACGAAGAAAGATCTTATTTTAATTCGTTTTGGTAAGTAAAATCTTTTCCAAAAATATTTTTCAAATAATTGCTTTCGAAAATCTTTATGTTAAAGGAAAGAAAGATCGTCTCTTATTTACTTACCAAAAAGATAAATGTTGACTTTTTTTTTTTGGTAACAAAGATTTATATATCTTCTAAATAATGAAAGCAAATATTCTGATTTGAAAAAGAAATATTCACTTTCTAAAAACGAGAGTCAAAGACCTCTCTATATAAAGGTATTTTCGTTCTTGAAAAACGTGGAAGAAAGAGTTTTAGTTTTAAGAGTATTCATCCAATAATCCTATCTTTTATCTCTCAAAACTTACTCTCTACCCCCTTATTCTTTTCATCTTTATACTTTACGTTTTATCTTTAAAAGAGAAAAGAGATTTATAACAACTTCTTTTGAAAAACAGTTCTATTTCTAAACGAATTTTTAATCTGAAAAACTATTTTTTCTGTGCTTATATTTGCATTTCTGTCTGTCTATCGAGATTCTGTAATCTTAAGTAGATAGATTTTTATTTGATAACATTTATGTAATAGCTTAGGTGAGAAGCTATTGTGAAATAGGTTATCAAGCAACCTTCTCCGTGAGAGAGATTCTAATGTCTTGAATTGAGTTTCTGTACTCCGCCAAAAATAGAAAGGGTTGAGGTTAACTAGTGTACCGCCCCAAAATTTTCGAATCTTAAAATGATATTATTTTATCGGGTCATGAATGGTGCTACAGAGAGGGGGGATAATATTTTATTTAGATCCAAGGAAAGATATTGAGTATAATTAACTATGAATGGATAGTGATTACTGGTCTATGAATAGTACCACCGGTCTGTGAATAGTACTATCGGTCCGGGAGTCGGTATTATTTTGGTCCGAAAAAATTACTATATATGTTTTATATTTTCTTTAATTTTTTGGAGTATGTATGCATGATTTTTATGGGTAGAAAGTAAGTAATGAATATTTTTGGAGAATTTAGATAATTAGTGATTAGTGATAGTGAATTATGATGCTTTATCAATTAAGGAAATTTGAGGAATTATTTTTATGGAGTAATTTGAGAAATTTGTGGAGATAAATAATATTTTGAAGGAATTGAATTGGAGAATATTTTTAGCCATTAGATGAGATTACTTTGACTTAATCTTAGCCATCCAATTGTGGGAAAACCAAACACCCTTAGTTGCTTTATAAAGATCAACTCCAATAATTGAGCAACCACTTTTCTCATCTTCTTCTTCTCTTCAACGCCAACTTCCTCTCCTTCTTCTTTTTGTTCTTTTCTTCAACTTCTACTTGCTAATCCACCAAATTCACCTCATCCAACTTGAGTTAAGTAATTAATCTTTGAGAGTGAGCTAGAGAAGCGATTTTTGGTGACTAATTTTTAAGAAATTGGAGATTTCCTACTTGGGTCAAAGGGTGGAGAATCTTCTACCAAAGAGAAGGGCAAGTTAAGGCTTAAAGAGTTTTAGTTAAGCTTGTTAGAGCTTGTTTTTAAGGTTAGTGTTCATAAACACACTTACCTTACTTTAATTTTTGATTTTGGCATTTATGCTATCATATATGTATTTTGGGAATTTGTATGAAATGATTGATTTGTTGAACTTTGGTTGTAATAACATGCTTTTGGGTGATGTTTGATGAGTATTTAATATGTGGTAGAACCTCTACCTTGTATCTATGTCTTTCATGTTCTTTTCATGGTTAAAGTAAGCTAAATTTGGGAAAAAGGTGGTGTTGGGTGAGATTAAGGACTATTTTTCAATCCTTTCTGCTTCCCATTTGTGTCTGAGTCCTTTATGAAAGTTGTAGGTATACTTCTTAGCTTTCCAACCCATCCCTTTTGTGTACAATTTGGATATAGATAGCTCAACTTATGGCTGAAACACCCAAACTGACTCTGTTAGCGGGCCACATGCATCTTTGAATTGAGTGTCCATTTTGACCACTATAATGGAAAGCTTATGTTCTGAGTTCTTCAATAGAGTTGTTGCCCTGTGTCTTGAGACTTCCTTGGTTTTTTGATTGGTTTTAATTTTAGTGTTTGGTGAAGTAGGAATTTAATAAACAGTGGACTTAGTTCTGCTGAATCGGGTCTGGACTATTGGTCTGTGTTCCTAGCTTCTATTTACCATCTTACACATTTATCTGGGCTGTGGTCCCTTCATAACATTTGTAGCATTTTGTCTTAGCTTTCGAATGAATCTAATTTCATTCAATTTGGAGACATATAACTCAAGTATGTCTTAAAAACACAGCAAAGGTCAAGGTTTATTTTAATGCTGGAAATTTCGTATGCCTTGACTCATAGGTTTATTTGAATAAATGTATGTATGAATCATGTGTGATGAGGTTCTCTTGATATTTGTATGTTTGAGGATTGATTTTGACAAAAATAAGATATAAGTTTGAAAAGTGTTATTGTGGATATGTTTAAATGGATATAAATGGAAAAAATTGTTGGAAATTTTGGGATAAAGTGTGGAATTAGTTTAGATAATGCATGATGAGGATAGAATGGATACCTTGGTGCATAAGAGTTATGTTAGTATGCTTGGTTGGAGAAGGAAATTCCTCCCCTTGGTTTTCATTAAGAGGCCAAACCACTCTAGGGTGGTAAGGCTTAATTATTTTTTTTGTATGGTATGCTATCTACATATATATGACATAAGTATGATTTTACATGATAAGAGTTTCTTATGATAATTTTCCTATATTAAGTATATATATATATATATATATATATTATATCTATATATATATTATATATATATATATATATAATATATATACCAACAAAAGAGAAAAAGGACCGTTACTCAGATAAAAATATATCCAATCTTACACTTAATTACTAAATACTCTGAATGGGATGAAATAGGTAATGATCTATTTAAATCTAAATCATATATAATTATTACAACAGTTTCATTTAAAGAATTTATAATAACATGTATATATTGCATTTAGAATCACATACAGTTACACAATATTTCTGATGTGGAAGATCAGACTAAACTGCATCCACAGAGCATACTTATACAACATACAAGTCACAAATAAATTTAATATTTATCCAATTAACTCAACCAATTTTAATTGATTTTATTTTAATTAAGGTTGAGGGTTCCTGCAACCTTAGCCTGGGATCCCAGAACTAAGTTCAGAGTGTGGAGGGAGAAGAGAAAGATGCCTTCAACAGGGCATTTAAGAAGTAGCAATTTATATTTACTAAAAATAAATTACAAAATACAATAATAAAATTTATAATAGTGAAATTTAACTTACACAGAGTTTTAAGACTTTCAACTTGAATCCTTTACAATCGAACTGGGAAAGGAGGGAGATGTTTTAGGGAGAGAATATCTACGCCTATAGTTAAAGCTTATATTGAATTTTATGCGATGCCTTCACAAGGGGAAAGGCTCCCTTAAATAAAAATTTTGGAATCTTTACTATTTACTTTTACTGTTGGTGAACAGTAGCCTCTGTCGAAGAAATCTCTACTGTTTGCTTTTACTGTTGGTACAGTAGTCTCTGTCGAAGAATCTCTATTGTTTGCTTTTACTGTTGGTACAGTAGTCTCTGTCGAAGAATCTCTACTGTTTGTTTTTACTGTTGGAACAGTAGTCTCTGTCGGAGAATCTCTACTGTTTATTTACTAGTGCTGAGTTGACCTTTACTGTTGCCGAGTTGGCCTTTACTGTTGCTGAGTTGGTTTTGGCTGTGCCGAGCTGACCTTTACTGTTGCCGAGTTGGCCTTTTACTAAAAACTTGTCTGCCACTTTGATTTGGTGTTTTACAAAGAGTGAGGAATAAGGTTCCTTCTGCCTGTTTACAATGATTCAGAATAAGATGAGGACGATGATGTGTCCTTTTTCTTTTTTAGCTTTTCTTTTCTTTTTATTTTTTCTTTCTGTTTTAACTTCTTTTTTCTGGAGGATGCACTTTGGGCTTTACTGGTGGATGGATTTATGGGCTGATTTGAACTGGTTGAGAGTTGTTCAACATCTCTTGACAGATCAATTTATATTCTTCCTGGTGTTTTGGCTGCAGCTAACCGGGCCTGACATTGGGCTTTTTTGGATACCAAACTTGGGGTTATCCTGAATAGCTAATGTATGGGCATAGGTTAAAGCTGGTTTAGATGGGCTGGATAATTTATTGCGGATCCATTGACTAATACCATCAATTTTAATTGATTTTATTTTAATTAAGGTTGAGGGTTCCCTGCAACCTTAGCCTGGGATCCCCAGAACTAATTCTCTTTTGTTGGTATCAGAGCCTAAGGATTTAGATCTACTATCTGTATACATATAAAGACTTCATTTTAGTATATATCCTAAGCGGTTTTGACTTTGCCTACTGAACCCATTCCTACTGAACCCGTGAGTAAGACCCATGTGAGTGGCATCGAAAGGGTATAACCAGGAGGGTATAACCAGGTAGTCATTAAAGCTTTTGGTATATAATAAAATGGATCCTTTCTTATGTAGATCGGCTAGTAGTAATAAATCTGAAGACTCAGATAACTCAGAAATTAAAGGGTAATAAATAGAAATGAATTAATTTTACAAGATTTTAGTAAAGCTATTGATGAATGGGAAATTCCTAAAGTTGATAAAGAACAAATTTATAAAATTCTAAATTTAATTTATTTAAAACAGATTATGTAATTAAAACCGAAGAAAGAGATTTCCAATTAAGTAAACCTTTTGAACGTATAACTCTTTTGTCTTCTAAAACTTTGCAACATCATAAAAGTAAAAAATATAAATATATTCATATAGGATTAATTCAAGTTGGAATAAAACCTTTGACCAGAGAAGGATTAAATACTAGTATTCTTGCAGTAGTAAGAGATGCTAGATTTTTAAATTTTCAAGATTCTTTATTAGGATCAGTTGAGACTAGCTTAAGTGAAGGACCAATCTCTTTTGAGGTCTATCCAGATATGACTGTCTCATTAATGATTTAAATATTTCTAGAAAGTATAGTTTTGGAAATTAAAACTCATAATTATAAAATGAAGCAAGGATCAATTCCTATAGCTTTAATATATAAAATTCATTATAAAGCAATGACTTCAGCTTTTGGAATCTAAATATAAGTTACAACCTAAAATTGGTGAAACAAGATTTTTGCAAACAGATTTAAACTAAAACCAATACGGTAATTCCTAAAACAATTCAGTGGAAGGATATCACACTTCCAGATGAATGGATTTTGGAAGGGGTAGTACCTCCTCCTATTCCTGAACCAGTAAAACCAAACGTCAATTTGCAAAAAATTGAACAATTTGAAGATGGTAAGTAACTTTAAAAATTCAATCGCAGTCAAAGTATGAGGTATATAGGGTCATCTTCCTCTGTTACAACAGATGAAATGATAAACCTAGTTCCCTCCATACCTTTGTGATTTATGCTAATACAAAGATAATGAATCTAAACCAATTATTCAAACCATAGTAAAAACCAAGATATTCAAACTTCAGATATTCCCAAGTAAAATGAAAAGTGTTGATTATAGTAATTCTATACCACAGGCAGTTTATAAGCCTGTAGATAATTATGTAATCAACAGTCAACCTTAGTCAATTCACCTGAATCACCAACGCTTCAGCTATCACTGAAAATGTTAGTGATATACACAGAGAATTAAATGTTTATTAGTAAAATAGATATTGAGAAAAGTTTAATAAAAGAATATCTAAAACTAAAAATTTACTTAAAATGAAAAAGATATTAAAACTTTACACTTTTGAAGAATTAAAATAGTATTTAGAATATAAAATAAATAATCAAACTAAAATTAATTTCTTTGATTGGTATAAATTAATTAAAGACAATAAATCTGAAAAAGATTTAAACCCTATAACAATTAGAGATAAAGACTGAATGGATAGTAAATGAACAAACCATAAAAAGTGATTTTCCTCCTAAAACAATTAGTAAATTACATCAAGATCATGAAATTATCTGTGCACCATATAAAGTTGCTCGAGATAATGATACAATAGTAAGATAATTGAACATAACTTTAATGCAAGTTTAATTTGTTTAAACTCACAATTAAAACGCATAGAACATATGCTCGAAGATAAACCTTTAGTTACGGAAAATATAAAAGGTAAAGAAATAGTAAAATCTCACATGTTTAAACCTTACCAAATTTCTCAGTCAAGTAAAAAAGAATTTGTAAACAATTAAAAGATCAATTAAGCAATTGAGTGTGTTCAGAAATACCCAACAAGTAGTTCCTGACACCTCCCTCAAAATAAATATGATAGAAGAAAACACCAACTCTGATGTTAGTGAACCTGACTCAGAAAATATTAAACAATTTGAAATCAATCCTATAAATCATCATAGAGAAATAGTAAATAGGGCTCCAGACTTAGGTATAATTGATAAACCTAATACTATATCTCAATTTAAATATAATGCTTCAACAATCTATGAATGGAACATAGATGGTTTAAGTGAATATAATATCTTAAGTATTTTGCAACAAATGACAATGGCTGCAAATGCTTATAAAACACAGTCAATCATTTCTGATAAAGCTATAGCAGAAATCTTAATTGCTGGATTTACCGGCCAACTTAAAGGATGGTGGGATTATCATCTCACTGACCAACAACATTCAGAAATCCTAAATTCAATTCAAATAGATGATGAAGGTGAACCTATATATGATGAAAATGGTGAAGTAATTCAAGATGCAGTGTCATCTTTAATTCTCACTATTTCACTTCATTTTATAGGAGATCCATCTCACTTAAAAGATAAAAATGCAGAGTTACTTAGTAATTTAAAATGTAGAAACTTAGGTGATTTTCAAAATTATAAAACGACTTTTCTCACTCGATTAATGTTAAGGGAAGACTCTAATCAAAGCTTTTGGAAAGAAAAGTTTTTAGCTGGGTTACCTTATTTCTTGGGAGAAAAGGTTAGAAATCATATTAAACAACAACATGGTCAACCTATACCTTATAGTAAGTTAACCTATGGACAATTAATTAGTATAATTCAAAAGGAAGGATTACAAATATGTCATGATCTAAAACTTCAAAGAACAATAAAATATGAAATGCAGAAAACTAAAAAAGAATTAGGATCTTTTTGTAAACAATTTGACTATAGTATAACTTCTCCACAGAAATGTGATGGCCAATGTTCTAAAACAAATAAACCTAAAAAATATTATAGAAATAAATACTCTAAAAAACAATATAGGTCTACACCTAGTCAAGATAAATTTTATAGTAAAAAGAGAACAAAATCTCTTATAAACACAAAAATAAACAACCTTCTAAAACTAAAACTTCTTATAAAAATTTGACTTGTTACAATTGTGGTAAAAAAGGGCATACATCTAAATTTTGTAAATTTAATAAAAGATTACATGAATTAAATTTGAAGATAATGTTTTAAATAAAATTTATGAATTATATATTGATTCGGATTCTTCGGAATCTGAGATTAATGAAAGTGAAAATCAAATTGATGAATTAGGAACTACTACAAGTTCTTCCAGTTCATCAAAATTCTTTAAACATGTTATCTAAAGATCAAAGTAATTTATTAACAGTAGTTAATGGTATTGAAGATCAAGAAACTAAAGCTAAACTTCTTAAAAACTAATAAAAAGTTTTGAAGAAGAAAATGAAGTAAAAATTACTCCTAAAATTCAGTCTAATACTTATGATTTAACTACCATTTTAAATAAAAATAAACCTAAAAAGGTAGATGCGGATGAATCTACTAAGAATTATATAAAGAAATTAAGACGCTAAAACATGAAGTAAAAGAATTAAAACCCAACTTCACAAAATTCTAAAAAAATAAAAATACTAGAATCCCAACTTATTTCCAGTTCTTCCTCAGAAGAAGAACCAGATAATAATTTAAATAAATGAATTAGATGAAGATGTAGATTGTAATTTTCTCAATTTATTACAAGAAATTACTTCACGAAAATATTTAGTAAAAATAAACATTCAAATAAATGATTTTGTGATAGATGCAATTGCACTCTTTGACACAGGTGCAGATTTAAATGTATAAAATCTGATCTAGTTCCTAAAAGATATTGGTTAAAACTAGTGAAAAATTAAGTACAACCAACAAATCTAAACTTGAAATTATAGGAAAAAGATGCAATAATCATAAATCAAGAATTAGAAATAACACAGTATTTTTACTTCACCTCAGATAAATTATATGGTAATATTAGGCACTCCATTTATAAATCTCATAACACCATATTCAGTAAAGAGATTGTATTAAATTTAAAATAAAAAATTGTAAAGCTCAATTGGAATTTACAGAAAAACCTAAAAAGAAACAATTAAATTTGTTAAAAGCTCATTCTATTAAAATGTTAGAAATAAATTCTTTGATCAAATCTAAAGAGAAAACTTAAAAGATTTGAAAATAATGCCTGTTTAAATAGAATTCAAAACCAATTAAATACTGAAGACATCAAAATAAATTTCAACTCTAAAAGATTTTATGGAAAACAAATTATGTGCTGATCATCCAAATGCTTTCTGGGATCGTAATCAACACATAGTGGACTTACCATATGAAAAAGATTTTGATGAAAAAACCATTAAAACTAAAGCTAGACCAATTCAGATGAGTCCTGAATTGATTGACCATTGTAAAAATGAAATTCAAGATTTACTTAATAAAAAATTAATTTCTAAATCTAGAAGCCCATGGTCTTGTGCAGCTTTTTATGTGAATAAAAACGCTGAAATAGAACGTGGTGCTCCCAGATTAGTAATAAATTATAAACCATTAAATACAGCTTTAAAATGGATTAGGTATCCTATTCCAAATAAAAAAGATCTTTTAAAGCAACTCTATAATGCAAATATTTTTAGTAAATTTGATATGAAATCTGGCTATTGGCAGATTCAAATTGACCCTAAAGACAGATATAAAACAGCATTTACAGTTCCATTTGGTCAATACGAATGGAATGTAATGCCTTTTGGATTAAAAAATGCTCCTTCTGAATTTCAGAGGATCATGAATGATATTTTTAACCCTCATTCTAAATTTTGTATTGTTTATATTGATGATGTGCTTATATTTAGTACAACTCTTGAAGATCATTTTAAACATTTAAAAACATTTTGTATGGTCATCGAGAAAAATGGTTTAGCATTAAGTAAAGCTAAAATGGATTTGTTTAAAACTAAAATAAGATTTTTAGGTCATTATATAGAACAAGGTAAGATTCAACCTATAGAAAGAGCACTTGTTTTTGGTGAAAAATTTCCTGATGAAATTTCTAATAAACCCCAATTACAACGTTTTCTTGGTTGTTTAAATTATGTAATTGATTTTTATCCAAATTTAAATTGCATGATAAAACCTTTACATAATAGACTTTGTAAAA